>NW_028234418.1:22726992-22734492 GCF_977035675.1 Penaeus japonicus
AATGTGCCTTAGGTTCTCCTCACAGCCAGGCACGGTCGAGCGCCGCCGAGCATGGCACATTCAATGGTAATGACTCTGTGAGTTTGGCGATTATCGTGCATGATAATTCCATGAAAGGGTCGGGGGGTGAAGGTAGGATGGAGATAAGGACGAAGGAGAGAAGAAAAGGAGAGGAGATAAAGAGAGAGTAAGAAGGAAGGTGGGAAGAGAAGATTTTGAATAGCTGGTAGATATGAGGGAAATACGTCAGGCAATCTGGACCTCTCTTGCCTGTATCATGCGCGCCCTTGCTTCATTTTAGAAAGGTCAGGAAACTGGGAATTCACTTGGCAATCTTGTCATTATAATTTATCATTATTGTTGTTGTTACCATTGTTACTAGTTTTTGTTATCATTTTCATTATCATCATCATTATCACTATCATTGATATCATTATAATTATTGTTAGTATTATTATCATTATTATTATTATTATCATTATTATTATCATTATTATTATTTTATCATTGTTATTATTATTATTGTTATCATTATAATTATTATCATTATCATTATTATTATTATTATTATTATCATTATTATTATTATTATTATTATTATTATCATTATTATTATCATTATCATCATCATCATTATTATTATCATAATAATAATAATTATTATTATTATTATCATTATTATTATTACTTTTATCATTATTATGACTATTTTTATTATGATCATTATCATTATTATTATTATCATTACTATCATAATTATTATTATTATCATCAATAATATTATCATTATCATTACTATGATCATCATCAAAACTATTATCAACTGGAAATGATAAAGAAAATATTGAGGTATCACATTATCCTTAACGTTATCATTATCATTATGATTATTATTCTCACTATTATTTTCATGGCTATCATTTTATTATCATCATTGTGATTATCATTGTAATTATCATCATTATATGTTTGTTAGCATTATTATTTATATTGTTATCAATGTTACTGTTATCATCATTTCTAATAGGATTGTTATTATAATTATAATTTTTATTATTATCATAATTATCATTTTTATTATTGTTTGTTTAATTATCATAATTGTTATAATCAACATCATCATTATTTTTGTCATTATTATTATCATTATTATCATCATTATTATCATCATTATTATTATAATTATTATCATTGTCATTATTGTTATCATTATTATTATTATGATCATCACTATTATGATAATTGATATCATTATCAGTGCCACTATCCTCGTTGTTATTACTACCATTATCAGTATCATTATTATTTTTCCTATTTTACTGTTACTATTTTGATTGCTAGTATCTTCATTATCATTATTGCTATTATCACTATTATTATCATTATTATTGAAATTATCATTATCATCATTATCATTATTATTATTATTATTATCATTATTGTTATTATTACTGTTATTACTATTATTATTATTATTATTATCATTATTATTATTATTATCATCATCGTCATCATTATTATTATTATCATTATTATTATAATTATTATTTTCATTATCATTAATATTATTATTTTTAATTGTTATTATCATCGCCCTTCTTATTCCTATCATTATTACTAATTCCTATCATTATCAATATATTTATCATATTTGTAATTTCCTTCCTATCATTTCTGTTTTATTATCATTACTATCATTACTTACATGGTTATCATTATCCCCATTGTTAATAAAATTATCTTTACAATCATTATCGTTACCATTACAAACATTATCATCATAATCATCATCATCACCATCACTATCACCATCATCACCATCACCACCACCACCATCACCATCATTACCATCATCACCACTACCATCACCATCACCACCACCACCGTCATCATCACCATCATCATCATCATCACCATCATCATCATCCCCACCACCACCGTCATCATTAAAATCCCCTTTTGCCATATCAAGATCATATATTTACGAGAGTCAGACATCAGCAAATGAAGATACGGTATTTAAGTGTGTATAGATACATCAATGTTAATTAAGAGGGAGATGGATCCATATTTGGACTGAGGCAGGAAGTTAAATGCATGTTAAATACTCGGGTATAGCGTCAAGGAGGAGCATATGATATATCAATATTTGCTTTCTATCTTTTCATAATAGGAAGTTAAATATACTTGAGATTTCTGCATATATTCGTTGATATTCACTTATGTACATTTAGAAAGAAGGTGGAGTGGGAGGAGGAGGAGGTGGAGGGGGAGGAGGAGGAGGAGGAGGAGGAGGAGGAGGAGTGGGAAGAGGAGGAGGAGGAGGAGGAGGAAGAGGAGGAGGAGGGGGAGGGAGAGGATGAGATGGTGATGGTGATGATGATGATGGTGGTGGCGGTGGCTATGATGATGATGAAGATGATTGTTATTATCATTATTATCATACTAATATTGAAAATACAACTACAGTTACTACATCTACTACTAGTCCTAATAATGGCAATAATAAGAATGATAAGAATGACAACGATGATAATGATAATGGTAAAAATAGTAATGTTAACAGTATTATTATTATTGTTATGATTGTCATCACTGATTTTATTATATACATTTACTACCATTATCCTTACCATCATTATTGTTATCATTTTCCTTATCATCATTATTATTATCATTACTGCCACTACAAATACTACTTCTGCTATTAATATAATTATCATAGTTATTATTGTTATCGTCGTTAGCATCATAATTATCATTATCATATTATCATCATTATTAACATTATCATAATTATCATCTTGATTATTATCCTTACTATTATCATTATTATAATAATAACTGCTATAGAATAAGAATCTAAAAAGAAAAGAAAAGAAAAAAAAGAATTGGAAGAAAATAAAGATAAACATGAATACGAAGATGAAAATAAGGAAAGCCAGACCCCGAAGGACCGTAAGCATCCTGATAACACACGCCCATCTGGATTCCCACGCAGCCGGAGACGCTAAGCGATCGCCGTGTAAACAACGCATTAACTGCAGCGCCGTAACCGTAGCGGTATTCCGAACACGGGCGGCAGCGAGCCGTAAGTCCTCTCTACTTTAATGAACGGGCGTGCGTTTGTGGGTTTTGTGGGTTCGTGCGTGCGTGTGTTGTATGTTTGGGGTTGTGTGTGTGTGTGTGTGTGTGTGCGTGTCTGTGCGTGCGTGTGTGTGTTTGGGTGGTTGTGGACGGGGGGGGGGGGGGTGTGTGTGTTTGTGTGTGTGTGTGTATACGTGTCTATGACTATGTATGAGTGTGAGTGCGTTCATATTTGTGTGTGAGAGGTTTAGATGTGCATGGGCGTGGGTTTGTTTGTGTGTGTGTGGATTCGGGAAGGGGAGGGGGGGAAGGGGGAGGAGAACTGGACAAAGTTTATCGCAATGTGAAAAGGTTTGGAATGTGCTCGGCCTGTGCGTGATTCTCCCTCCGGTGGGGCTCGGGTAGATATCGTAGGTGTGGATGTGGATGTTATCTGCAAGTACTGTGTGTGGGTATGGAACGGTCGAAGGTCTGTGGATGTGTATTTATGTGTGGGATTGGATGTTGATATTTGTTGGATGAGTCATTTTATTTATAGGTATATCCACAGCGATGAATTAGTAAGCTTCTGTGCTACGCATATACTCTCTCTCTCTCTCTCCATCTTTGTCTCTCTCTCTGTCTCCCTCTTTATTCCCCTATCTCTCTCCCTGGAACACATACATACATTTATACAACAAACATAGCAGCAGACAAAATATATAAAGATATTTTAGCACACAGACGATCTGCCATTTGCATACCTTTCAGTCCTAAAACAACTAAAGAGCCCGTATCGCTCTATGCCAATCCATCACTTCCTAAACATAATATATAGATATATTTTTATATAAACAGTAATACTGCACTCCCATCTTACTAAAAATGACATACTTACATATAAACAATAACACATACTTCAATTTTTCCTTTTCCCTCCTCATGCTATACCAAACCTCTCACTGACTCTCCCCACGCCAACCACAGTTCCAGGAAGGGAGTGCGTTGCGCCTGCATACCACGGCCTTGCGCCAATAGCTTAAACACATACTTTTCAAAACACATGCTTTACCTTTCTGCTCACAATGGTTTGCGTTGTTGGCGGGATAGGTAAGGCAAGGAGGTTATTAATAGGGTAGTGTAGCAGGGTTCTTTATTCATCCTAGATGGTAGGGGTTTAGGGGAAGCTAGTGGCAGGATCTTTATTCATCCTAGATGGTAGGGGTTTAGGGGAAGCTACTGGCAGGATCACGAGGTAAGAATTTAGTCCATGGAACGATAGTGATAGTTGGTTGACGATGGGATTGGTGAGGGAAGGGGTTTTGTTTTGGTAGACGTGATGGCAAGGTTGATATCAAACTATGTGGCAGGGAACTAGACCAGAGCACCGTGGCGGGGACAGGAAGGGGGATGGGGCGGCAAGTGAGTGACAGGGAGAAGGGGCGAGCGAAAGGTGTGGCAAGCGAGCGATACGGGAGAGGGCAAGCGAGTGACATAAGAAAAGGGCAATGAGCGACAAGGGGATGGAGGCAAGCGGGGGATACGGGAGAAGGCAAGCAGTCGACAGGGGAAGGGGCAAGCGAGCGACAGGGGCCAAGCGACAGAGGCTGGGTGGCAACACTGTGCCACGGTAATTATCCGCAATTATACAGCCGCTAAAATTCTTTTAAGCTCCAGTGTTACCAACGCCACCGTGACCCGCACCATGACGCCCACCGCCCCCGCCGCCCGTCACCCTCAGCAGGACGCCCGTGAATGATCACCAGGGCGGAGAGATACGGAAGGGGCGTGCGGGAGTAAGCCATCAATAGAGAGAGAGAAAGAGAGAGAGAAAGAGAGAGAGAGAGAGAGAGAGAGAGAGAGAGAGAGAGAGAGAGAGAGAGAGAGAGAGAGAGAGAGAGAGAGAGAGAGAGAGAGAGAGAGAGAGAGAGAGAGAGAGAGAGAGAGAGAGAGAGAGAGAGAGAGAGAGAGAGAGAGAAAGAGAAAGGACGGAAGAATAAAAGGAGGAAAAGAGAGGAAAAGAGAACAGCATTCCCCTCCCTCCCTACCCTACTTCCCCTTCCCCCGCTCCTTCCCCTACCCCCCTCCTCTCTCCTTCCACTCCCGGTCTCCCCCACCATTTCCCCCTCCCCTCTCTTGCCTCCCCCCCGTCCCCGTGTCGGCAGGGTGACGCAGGAACGTGCATGGCTCGGGGGACATTCCCTCTGCCGGCTTTATGGCATCACCTGTGTAAGTTTCCCGAAGCCACGTACAACATCGCCGGGACGTATTACTGCGCTATTTGCATAATGCCGCCGCCGCCTCCTCCTCCTCCTCCTACTACTACTACTACTTCTTCTCCTTCTTTGCCGCCTTCTCCTCCTCCTCCTCTTACTTCTTCTCCTTCTTTGCCGCCTCCTCCTCCTCCTACTGCTACTTCTCCTCCTACTACTACTTCTTCTCCTTCTTTGCCGCCTCCTCCTCCTTCTACTGCTATTTCTTCTCCTTCTTTACCACCTCCTCCTCCTCCTCCTTCTTCGTTTTTGTCCTTCTGCGTCTCTTCCTTCTTCTTTTTCCCTCCTCCTTTTGTTTTCTTTTCCTTCTCTTTCTCTTTTTTACTCTTCCTCTTCCTAAACCTTATAATTTCCTTTCTTCCTTCTTTTTCTTCTTTTCCTGTACTTTTCCCGTTTCTTTTTCCTTCTCCTTTACTCTACCTACATCTATCACTTCTTCCTACACCTCCTCCTTCTCTATCATTTTTTATAATACCCTCTCCTCTTCTTTTTTTCTATTGCTTATTCTATTTCTCCTTCTCTTTCTTCTTCCTCTCCTTTACATAAGGCCTTCTTTTCTTATTCTTTTTCACTTCTATTTTTCCTTCTCCTCTTCATCCTCCTCCCTCTTTTTGCTCATTATTACTCCTTTTCCTTTTCTTTCCTCCTTCCTTCTCATCTTCGTCCTCCTACTGCTACTCCTTCGCCTTTGCCACTCTCCTTTGCCATGCTCCCCCTTCCTTCTCAACTTCGTCCTCCTACTACTACTTTTCCTCTCTCTCCATGCTCTGCTTTCTCCTTCCTTCCTCCTCCTCCTCCTCCTCCTACTACTACTTCTCCTTTGCCGTCTCCTCCTCCTCCTCCTACTACTACTTCTCCTTTCCTCCTCCTCCTCCTCCTACTACTACTTCTCCTTTGCCGTCTCCTCCTCCTCCTCCTCCTCCTACTTCTTCTCCTTCTTTGTCGCCTCCTCCTCCTCTTACTACTACTTCTCCTTTGCCATCTCCTCCTCCTCCTCCTACTGCTACTTCTCCTCCTACTACTACTTCTCCTTTGCCGTCTCCTCCTCCTCCTCCTCCTCCTCCTCCTCCTCCTCCTCCTCCTCCTCCTCCTCCTCCTCCTACTACTTCTTCTCCTTCTTTGTCGCCTCCTCCTCCTCCTCCTCCTCCTACTGCTACTCCTCCTCCTACTACTACTTCTCCTTTGCCGTCTCCTCCTCCTCCTCCTCCTCCTACTTCTTCTCCTTCTTTGTCGCCTCCTCCTCCTCCTACTACTACTACTACTACTCCTCCTCCTCCTCCTCCTCCTCCTCCTACTACTACTACTACTACTACTCCTCCTCCTCCTCCTCCTCCTCCTACTACTACTACTACTCCTCCTCCTCCTACTACTACTTCTTCTCCTTCTTTGCCGCCTCCTCCTCCTCCTCCTACTACTACTACTACTACTACTCCTTCTTCTTCTCCTCCTCCTCCTCCTACTACTACTACTCCTTCTCCTCCTCCTCCTCCTCCTCCTACTACTACTCCTACTACTCCTTTGCCGCCTCCTCCTCCTCCTCCTACTACTACTTCTCCTTTGCCGTCTCCTCCTCCTCCTCCTCCTCCTACTTCTTCTCCTTCTTTGTCGCCTCCTCCTCCTCTTACTTCTTCTCCTTTTTTGCCAGCTCCTCCTCCTACTACTTCTTCTCCTTCTTTGCCACCTCCTCCTCCTCCTACTTCTTCTCCTTCTTTGCCGCCTCCTCCTCCTCCTACTGCTCCTACTCCTCCTACTACTACTACTACTTCTTCTCCTTCTTTGCCACCTCCTCCTCCTCCTCCTACTACTTCTTCTCCTTCTTTGCCTCCTCCTCCTCCTCCTCCTCCTCCTCCTACTACTACTACTACTTCTTCTTCTTCTTTGCCGCCTCCTCCTCCTCCTCCTCCTCCTCCTACTTCTTCTCCTTCTTTGTCGCCTCCTCCTCCTCTTACTTCTTCTCCTTTTTTGCCAGCTCCTCCTCCTACTACTTCTTCTCCTTCTTTGCCACCTCCTCCTCCTCCTACTTCTTCTCCTTCTTTGCCGCCTCCTCCTCCTTCTTCGTTTTTTTCCTTCTGCGTCTCTTCCTTCTTCTTTTTCCCTCCTCCTTTGCTTCTTTTTCGGTTCTCTATGTTATTTTTCATTGTTTCTCTCTCTCTCTGTCTTT
>NW_028234418.1:22781992-22784492 GCF_977035675.1 Penaeus japonicus
TATTCGTTCGTCGTAGTCTGGCCAACATTATTCGCCATCAATATGAGATGATGAAGATTAAAAAAAAAAAAAAAAAAATTGTCAAAAAACAAAAAAAAAAGTGGGAACGGACAAAGTCAATGCGTGAACTTTCTTCTACACGTCATGTCCTTTGACACAAGGTTGCAAATGGAATTGTTTCGAGTCGTTGCAAGAGATGCTACACCCTAAGTCTTCGTGGCGACTTAAGGGGAAGGGGAGAGGGAGAAAGAAGGAGAGGGAGGGAAAGAAAAAAGAGGGGAGGGAATGAGAGGAAGGAGAGAGTAGGAGAGAGAGAGAGAGAGAGAGAGAGAGAGAGAGAGAGAGAGAGAGAGAGAGAGAGAGAAAGAGAGAGAGAGAAAAAAAGAGAGAGAGAGAGAGAGAGAGAGAGAGAGAGAGAGAGAGAGAGAGGAAGAGAGAGAGAAAAAGACTAAACGGACAGACGATCTCTAACTGAACGAAACTCAAAGCAAAAAAAAAAAAAAAAAAAAAGGCGCCCAGTTCATTAAGAACGAAGTCTGTCCTGCTCCTCCGATAAGGCTGACCTGGCCGATGGCGCTTATAAACAACATATACCCGCTGCTGATTGCCTGCCAGCCAGCCTTTCGGATAAACAAGTTAAAATAGAAACTTTTTTTTTTTTATCTTTTTGGCTGCTCGACAACATTTCCGTCGCTGATGATGATATCGAGACTGAATGCAATCTTAATCTTAGGGGGGGAGGGGAGGGGGGGAGGAGGGGATAAGGGGAGATGAATTGTGATAGTCTGGATAATCGGATAATCTGGTGAATGAACATATGTCTACTGTATGTATTACGTATGCATAAATGATGATATAGATATAATGTCCATCTGTCTGTCTACACATTCATTTATGTATGTCTACATGAGTATCAGTTTCTATCTATCTATTTAATCTATATAACTATCAATCCATCTATCTACCTATTTATCTATCTATCTATCTTTCTTTTATCGATCTACCTACCCATCTATTCCGAGGTCATCTTATTCAGTGCTCCTTCTGATAGACATATTTCTTTCATAGACTTCAGTACACCTTTTGTACTCCTTGTGGAACACAATTCGTCCCCAGTGGAATGTGGTATGGTATCCCTCTGATAAAAAGCGTTTATATTAGACCCGTCTCAGTGTACCTCGTTCGTGGCTTGTTACACTTATGCAACACGTAGTTGTCTATAAAATGTAATCTAACTGCTTTACATAACGTAAGAATGACGGTATAACACCACATTTATCTCTCCTTCCTCTCTCCATCTTAGCTCATTTCGTGACCTTAATCACTCGGAAACACTATACTACAACCTTGTCTTGTACTCTACCCTTACAATCTCGTCTCACTGATGAAATTAATATACAAATAAACACTATCCACTTTTTAAACTCATCTCATGCCCCACCTCACTACATCACCATACCATCGTCACCTGTTACACCCCCCCCCCCACCCCTTTCCCCTTGGCTCATCTCAATTTGCACCTCACAATCACCACTCCTTTTCATCTTCTCATCACTTCATCACACTCAAAAGCACCATACTCGTACCCCCCCTCCAACCCACCTCATTCCCCGCTCTCACAACCTACAGGTCCGCATTTTCTGATCGCGTGGCCTGGGTTCACCGCCTGGGGTTTAGGAGCTGGCGGGCGAGGTCACACACACACACGCGCACACACGCACTCACACACACACACACACGCACACACGCACACACACACATACACCGGCGTATACGCAGATTTTAGTTTGTTAACAACTTACAGTATATCGATTCACAGCTTTAAGATGGAATTAAATATTGAAAGGAAAGATTAAAACGCTGACTTACCAACAACCTTTGAATTGCAAAATAATCTGCAATAATGAAAATGATTGAGGCACAACGTATTCAACTGACGTGCGATGAAAGCAGTACATTGCCCAGATGAAAATGAATATAAACGTTTATCATCTGAAACAAAACCGTTCGAAGCAAAGGATATTCCTTAACATTATGAAATGAAGATACATAACTAAAGATGCACAAAACCTTCCCTCATCTAACATCCTCCGTCCTCTTCCCCATAAACATGCATCAACATGCATAACTTCTCCACTAATAACAAACACAGTGCCCCCCCCCCACACACACACAGTAAAGAAACTCACCAATTATCTCCTCTCCGCCAACACATACCCCCAAAGTCAGTCAAATACCCCCCCCCCCTTAAAGAAATTTACAAAACCCTCTCCCTCACCAACAAACACACAAGCCATCCCTTTCCTCCCTTACCCCCCTCCCCCCACCAACACACATACACCAATATCTCCTCCAAAGGAACTTACAAAGTCGGTGAGAAGCTTTATAAGTAGGATACCAACAAACTCACTCACCAATATCCCACTTAAAGTAACTTACAAATCCCCCCCCCAACCAAAACACACACACGCACCACTAACCCCCCCCCCTTTTTTTTTAA
>NW_028234418.1:22791992-22796593 GCF_977035675.1 Penaeus japonicus
TAGACTTGCCTTAGAAGATAACAACACTATCCTTACACAGTGTATATTCCAATTTTATTTCGGTCTCGACTCCTCCGCCTCTTCTGCAGCGTACAAATACATACTCCTTGAAGATACAGCGGAGGTGAAATCCTTTGCCTATGACATCATTCGGCGTTTGTTTTGCCAGACGCTTTCGGTTCTTCCACATATTACAAGGCCAAAGGAGACTGCTTTTATTGTTACTGATAACACAGCTGCTGCTGCTCCTCCTCCTCTTCCTTCTCCTCCTCCTCCTGCTCCTCCTTCTTCTTCTTTTCCTCCTCCTCCTCCTTCTCCTCCTCCTCCTCCTCCTACTCCTCCTTCTTCTTCTTCTCTTTGCCTCTTCCTCCTCTTGCTCGCCTCTCCTTCTTCTCCTTCCTCCTCTCCTCCTCCTCCTCCTCCTCCTCCTCCTCCTCCTCCTCCTCCTCCTCCTCCTCCTCCTCCTCCTTCTCCTCCTCCTCCTCCTCCTCCTCCTCCTCCTCCTCCTCCTCCTCCTCCTCCTCCTTCTTCTCCTCCTCCCCCTCTTCCTCCTGCCTGCTACAAGTTCTGCCTTTGCTTCAGGTAAAGCTTATTTCAGTTTCGACTCGAATTCTGTCCAGATAACTTTTGATGTTGTGTTATCATGTGAGCGGAGAGAGAGACAGACGTCAAAAGTGTAGAATGAACAAGGTTGATGTCTAGAGACGGGGATAGACAGACGGATAGATAGACAGATAGACAGAGCGAGAGAGAGAGGATAGTGAGAGATGGCATAATGTTACGAATTACGGTATGATATAAAGAGGGTAATTTCAATGATTATGCAGTTATTATGACTGATTACTACTACTACTACTAATATGGCCCTTACTACGGACAGTGATGAGAATGATGATGATGATAATGATGATAATGGTTATAAAGATGATGATGCTACTGATGCTAATGTAGATGTTGGTGCTGAGAGTGATAATGATTTCTTAGTGATATTGATGATAGTAGTAAATTGATGATGATGATGATAATGATAAAAAACATAATAACAAATTATATAAACATGATTAAAAAGAAACATTAGCAACAGCTTTAATGATAATGTTATTCATAATAACAATAATGGCAATGATTATGATAAAAACAATTACAATAATAATAATCATAATAATGATGATAATGATGATCATAATATAATGATATTGATAATAACCATAATAATGATGATAATGATGATCATAATATAATGATAATGATAATAATAGTGACAATAATGTTAATGATAATAATGGTAATGCTAATAATGATGACAATAATGGTGATAGTAATAGCAATATAAGATAATGATAATGTTAAGAAAAGTAATAATGAAAACGATACTAACAACACTAATAATGAAAATGACAATGTTGATAATAATGATAATGATGGTGATACTGATATTAATGAGGAGGATATCTTTTTTTCGTTATCATCAGCACTATTGTTATTATCGTTAATAATTATGATGATGATAATAATGATAACAGTGATGATAATAATGATGATCAAATTAATAACAATAACAACACTAATTATTATAATAGTACTGATATTGATAATGATAACGATAAGGATACTACTACTACTAATAATGATAATGATAATAATAGTAATAACACCTATAATTATAATAAGGATGATACTAATATCTTGATAAGACCAATAATGATAACAATAATAACAACAACAACTGTAATGATAATAATGATTATACAAATAAAACCAATAATAATCAAGATTATGATAATGATTATGATGATAATGATAATGATTATGATAAAAATAGTAATAACACCTATAATTATAATAAGGATGAAACTGACCAATAATGATCAAGATTATGATAATGATTATGATGATAATGATAGTAGCAGTCGTTGTAGTTCTAGTACTAACACACGTGTCAGCAATAACGATAGTAGTAGTTACCAAAAATTGTAGTAGTACTAGTAGTAGTAGTAGTCATAGTAGTAGTAGTAGTAGTCATTGTAGTAGTAGTAGTCATGATAATAGCAGAAGTAGTAGTAGAAGTAGTCATAGTAGTAGTAGTAGTAGTCATGATAATAGCAGTAATAGTAGTAGAAGTAGAAGTAGTAGTCATAGTAGTAGTAGATGTAGTAGTAGTATCAGTAGTAGTAGTAGTAATACAGTCAGCATCGATAGTGATGATAATATTAACCAAAGTGCTATAGAGTTGATAATATCGATCGAATATCGAAGCCGATGATTATCATAATAGCAATGAGGATAGTGATTCTTATCATATTCATCGTTACGATAATTATAATGATGCTTGTCATTATAATAATAATGATAATTAGAGTCAAAAGGCCGCTGAAACTAAGCATAAAATGATACAAAAAAGGCAAACCTGATTATGATGATAAGAATTATAACAATAATGATGATGGATAAATACAGCGACAACAACAATAACAACAACAACAGCAACAAGAACAGCAGCAACGCCTCCACCAAAATACAAAATAATGAAAAGATTAGTCCTGCAGATAATCACACCGACCCTAATGATAATCATTATCATCATTACGGTGACAGATTAATGATAATGATAATGGAGGGTTATGGAGAAACAGCATGACCAAGATGCCTCCAAATATGTGCTTGAGCGCAGACCTTTACCCCCCCTCTCCCCCCTCCCTTCTCCCCCTCCCCCCTCCCTTCTCCCTCATCCACGTTCTAAATTTCCCCTCTGGTCACAAAAAAAAAAACAAAGCACCTCTCATCCTTCTCTCCACTCCTCTCTCCTTGAGATTTTTTTGTTTTTCCCCCTCCTACTACATATATTTTCTTCCTTTTTTTTTCTTCTTTTTCCCCTTCCCTTTACACCCCCTTCCCTCCCCTTTTCTTCTTTTCCTTATTCCTCTCCTACCCTCCTCTCCCCTCTTCCATATCCTCCCTCCCTCCTCCACCCTCCTCCCTCCACTTCCTCCCCATCCCCTACCCCCTCCCTGACCTCCCTCTCTTACCCTCTCCCTCCCCTCTCTCACCCCCCTAATTCCTCAACCCTCCAAACAACCCCACTCCTCCCTCCTTCCCCTCCCCCTCCCTCCTCTCCCAACTCCCTCATCCCCCCATACCCCCACTCTCCCTCCAAACACCCCACTCCTCCACTCTCCCCGCTCCCCCCTCCCCCCACCCCACCCCTTAAAAGAGCTCCCAGATAAACGGGCCAAATCTCCCAAACCTGTTTTCGCCGACGACGATCAAACGAAGCCACGTGAGATTATGAGTAATGAATCCGCCCCGAGAGTTGCAGTTCAGAAATTCAGTTCCGCCGCGATTATAATAAATTAGAACGACTCGATGCGCATCTCGGGACCACCTACCTCCTCCTATCTCCTTCTCCTCCTTTTCCCTTCCTCCTCCTCCTCCTCCCACCCTTCCTTCCTTCCTTCATAACTTCTTCTCCCTCCTCTCTCCTCCCCTTCCCTCCTCTTCGTCTCCTTCATTCCCTCTCTCTCTTCCTCCTCATTCTTCCTCCTCTTCCATACCCTCTTCCCTCCTCTTCTCCCTCTTTCTCCTTCCAATCCTCCTCTTCCTTCTCTTCTTTATCCCTTCCTCCTCTTTTCCTCCTCCTCCTCCTTCCTTCTCCCTTCCTCTCCTTCCATTTCCTCCTCCCTTCCCCCCCTCCTCTTCCTCCTCCTCCCCCTCCTCCTCTTCCTCCTGCTCCTTCTCCCTCCCTCCTCTTCCTCCTCTCTTCCCCCCTCCTCCTCCTCTCCCTTCTTCTTCATCCCCCTCCTCCTCTTCTTTTCTAAGTTATTAACCTTATTCTTATTTTTCTTTCTATTATGTAGGATCTTTTTCGTCATTATCATCGTCGTGTGCGTTTTCATTTTGTTTCTTTATTTTGTTCCTTTTCTCTTTTCTTTTTTTCTTTGGCGTTATTTTTTTCTCCATATCATATTCCTCCTTCTCATTGTCATCATCTTCATAATCATCTTTATCTCATCATTATCATTATCATTATCTTCATTATCATCATCATCACCATCATCATTATCAAAATCATTAACATCATCACCGTCATCATCATTATCATCATCACCATTATCATCATCATTAACATCATCATTATCATCATTATCGTTAGCATCATCATCATTATTATTATCCTCCTCCTCATCATCATTATCATTATCATCATCATCATCATTATCATCATCATCATCTTTCTTCCTTAATTCTACTTCTTCTGGATGATCTTTATCTTCATTTTCTTCTGGATCATCGCCTTCTTCTCATCTTCCCTCTTTCCTCTCGCTCCTTTCCCTCGTTTTCCCTCTTCCTCCCCCCCTCTCCCTAAACGCTTCCATTGCCCTTAATCTTCGTTTGATTCTTCTTTCGCTCTCTCTCACTCTCTCACTCTCTCTCTCTCTCTCTCTCTCTCTCTCTCTCTCTCTCTCTCTCTCTCTCTCTCTCTCTCTCTCTCTCTCTCGTATCACGGTACTCATCATCTCCTCTCTCTCTCTCTCTCGTCCTCCCTCTCCCCCCATTCTTTCACGTCCTCATATACCTTGCATCTCCTTCTCCTGTCACCCCTC
>NW_028234418.1:22796693-22799193 GCF_977035675.1 Penaeus japonicus
GGGAAGAAGTGAAGGATTAATGATAAGAGGGAATAGAGAAAGGAGGGGAGGTAATGAGAAAAGGGAGAGAGGTGAGAGACAAGGAAGACGACGCAGTGAAGGAAGAAGAATAAGAGGAGAGAGAGAGAAAGAACAGGAGGTGAGAGATGGAGAAGAAGATAATGAAGAAGAATAGAGGGAAAGAGAGAGAGCAGGAGGGAAAAGACGTACAAGAAGACTAAGAGAAAGAAAATGAAGAGAGATGGAGAAAAGAAAGGAGGAAAAAGAGACGGAGAAGAAGACGAAATAGAAAAAAGAGAGAAGAAGGAAGAAGAGTACGACGACAAGGGATAAACAGGAGGAAGAGGAGGGGGGGAGGAAGAGGGGAGGGAGAAGGTAGGAGGGAGGGAGGGAGGGAGTTAATAGTTCCAGGTATTTCTAATTTCTTTTTTTCAACCTTTTTTTTCCTCTCTCTCTCTTTAAGTGATGCTTGCTAGGTGTTAAATATTCTTGGAGCTACTGGGGTTAATTAAGCACGGTGAATCTTATCTTCGTCGAGGAGTTAATTAAATTATTAAAGATGATGACGATGGCTTTAGCGGTGTTAGTCTTAACAAGAGGTATAAGTGCTGTTCGAATAAAGATACATTTGCAATTGATAAAAGCATGATTTGCAGAAGAGTGTTGTTTGTGAAATGTTATTGTTATTTGTGTTTCTTCTTTTGGTTAATTATAATGTGTAATTTCCAATTTATTAATATTGCATGGTTATGCTTCGATTTAGCAAAGTTTGAGATATCTATCTATCTATCGATCTATCTACCAATCTTTCTAGCTATATACACACACATTTAGATAGCGTCTTTTTCGATAAATTGGATAAGACTAATAATTGTAATGATTGTGTTTATGATTTTAGTATCTAACGATGAAAACAAAACATTAACAAGGTCAAAGGTTATAATATATGGTACGTGTCTCTGATGTTCTTGATATTATTTCTATACATCAAACACACCAGCGACACTATCATCCCTTAAGAAACCAAAAAGAACAAACATACACAAGACGTTATGAGAACAACAATTATAACAATAATAATAACGATATCAGAATAAAAAAGAAGAAAAACGACGAGACACAAATTAATGAAATATCTAAAATGAACTAAACCTATTTACTAACAGAACTAACTTCAAATTCTGATAACTATAACAACAACAATAACTCTGATCATACACTGACAATCAAAGTGTCATCCTTATGCCTTAAGATAAACAAAGACTGTTATTTGGGGCGATTATAGCTCTTATTAACCAACTAATACCTCAGTTAACTACTCAGTCTTCTTAACTCTTGTCTAATTCCCCTTTATTTTCATACCTGTGGATAAATTACCTTTCTTATGATTATGTAAGATAGGTAGTTTCAAAGTCGCATTGTCAGTTTTGGCATGCTGCCTATTTTCAAATGTGTCGGAATTCAAAATGTATTTTTTTTCAGCAAATGTACATGATTCTGTTATGATTATGATTTTTTGCTTTATCATAAAGATAATGACGGTGTATGGTGTAATTACATGTGAATGTTATCAATAGTGTTTGCAAGAAAGATAACAGTAGTTTGATGGTATAATACTGCTATTACTATTGAAACTGCTTTAATAGTCATACTAGTACCTCTTTCTTTTTTCTCTCCTCTCTTTCGCTCCATCTTTCTCCCACTCCCCTCCCTCTTTTTTTCCTCTCTCTCTCTCTCTCTCTCTCTCTCTCTCTCTCTCTCTCTCTCTCTCTCTCTCTCTCTCTCTCTCTCTCTCTCTCTCTCTCTCTCTCTCTCTTTCCTCCCCCCCCCCTATCTCTCTGTTTCTCCCTCTCTCTCTCCTCTTTCGTATTTCTCTCTCTCTCTCACCCTATCACCGGGAGGAAAGGGGTTGGAGGAAGGGGGGAAACTGAGAGGGTGAGAGGGAAGGAAAGAGAGAGGAAATATAAAGGAGGTAGGAAGAAGGAGGGAGAGGTAATAAAGGGAGAAGTTAGAAGGAGAGAGAGGGAGGGGGGAGAGGGGTAGGAAGAAGGAAGAAGATAACCTGTCGACGTCCAGCGCTCTCCTGTGATTGACAAGAGTGGTAATTTGGCGAGCATCACCTCTATCTCAGAAAGGGGGAGGGGGAGGGGGGAGGGGGAGACACGCTGAAAAGCACTCTTTAATAGCTCTTGATACCTCTTTTTTGACGGGATGAGGGGTTAGGGGTAGGGAGTTGGGGGTAGGGGTTGGGGGTAGGGGGTAGGGGTTGGGGAGAAGAGTTAAAGGGGGAGGATAGGAGGGCTTACGAGGAAAGGTGTTGTGGGTAGTTGTAATCTTTTGGGGGGGGATGGGGGCCCTGATGTAGGGGACACGGGCTGATGGGAATATACGGTGTGGATGGCGACCTTTGAGGTGTGGGTTTGGGCTCATATGGCATTCGACAAGTGTGGAGTTGTGGAATGGGTGTAGTTGGGTTTTGGGGTGTTTAGGGGGTTGACTG
>NW_028234418.1:22806693-22811693 GCF_977035675.1 Penaeus japonicus
AGCAATCAGATAAAGCCGTCAAGCGGGAGGGACGTTTAATCTTTCCTTATCTATAACATTAATGGTAAGTCACTACAACATGTGACTATAATATGAGGATTCACTGTAGCATGCGTAACAATTGTATAACATGTGGTTAATTAGAAAACTTGAATGATATGAGGGGAAAAATAATCATTCATTAGAACATATACTTAGAAAACGGAACGGTTCTGTAGTATGTGCTTGTTTAGAAACCTAAATGAAACAGGGAAGATATTCACAATAAGCATCTACATGTAGAAAAGTATATATTTACTTGAACAGAATTCCATACCTCCCACTGGCAAATGCGTGCGATGATATGTCTTTTTTTTCCTTCTTCTTCTTCTTCTTGATCAAAATTACTAGGCATTACATTCAGTCAGGACATCGAACTTGTCTGCTCTGTGATGGACTCTTACCGATCACACACGTACACGCACAGGAACACACACATGCAGATACAATTGCATGCAGACAAGTACGGAGATGGATAAGTGTATACAGACACGTCGACGCACACACACAAACACAAAAAGTAGATATATGAACACACACACGGCCAAGCACAAACAGACACACACACACACACAAACACAGAAACTTACACTTACACACACACACACACACACATACACACACACACAAGCACAAACAAACACTCACATACACACAAACACAGAAACTTACACACGCACACACACACGCACACACACACACACACACACACATACGTACCTATACTAGCTAGTTCCTGACTCTGTTTTGATCTAAACCTTACTTTGGAGCCCGAGATAAGGAAATTATATGCTGTGAAATGGAACGGGTTATTTTGGCATTAAACCAAGCAACTTCTAACTGACTGCCATCGGTTTGATATAAGGAAGTCAATCGAAAAGGGATTTATCTTTTGGGGAAAATAATAAAAAAAGAAGAGAGAGAGAGAAAAAAAAATAAATAAATAAAAAGCGTATTTCACATCTCTTAGCCTGTCAGGACACAGGTTGGACTAGACCACGATGCCTTGGTAATAAAATGGTGTCACTCGAGATTCCAAGGCTGGCGTCGGCACAAGACGTTCAATTAGTAGCGCGACTGTATCTGTGGGAAGGTGGAATTGATTCCGTCTTGGGTGGCATTGCAAGTTGCATGAAGGCTTTAGCTGGCTGGATACAGTAGGATGCTGGCTGGGCTTTGGTTATTATCAGTTTTCGTCTCTCTTTCTCTTTCATTTTCTTCTTCTCTTTCCTTCTCTCTTTCGCTTTCCTTTCTTTCTTTTTCTCCTTTTTTTCCTTTTTTTCTTTCTTTTTTTCTTTCTCTTTCTTTTTCTCTCTCTCTCTCTCTCTCTCTCTCTCTCTTTTATCCTCCTTCATCACTTGCCATTCTTTTTTCCTTGGTTTGATGATTATGATGAATAAATTATAATGAAAGGATAACAGCAACATTATGATAATAATGACGATAATAATGATAACGATGATAATAATAATGATGGTGATAATGATGACGATGATGATGATAACAATGATATTAATAATAATGATTATGATATCAATTATAATGATAATAACAATGAAAGTAATAGTGATAATATCAGTGATAACGATTGCCATAATAACGTCAATGATAATGATGATAACAATGATAATTACCAAGTGTGGGTCCCGCGGGCGAAGGAACCCGGCATCACGGCGGCGATCTCGGAGCGGGGAATCAGCCAGGATAGACATTATAAGGACTCCGCGTTCCCCCTTCTGGTGTGGACCTCTCTTTCTCTCTCTTTATTTAGCAGAAAGAGAGAGAGAGAGAGAGAGAGAAAGAGAGAGAGAGAGAGAGAGAGAGAGAGAGAGAGAGAGAGAGAGAGAGAGAGAGAGAGAGAGAGAGAGAGAGAGAGAGAGAGAGAGAGAGAGAGAGAAAGAAAGAAAGAGAGAAAGAAAGAAAGAAAGAAAGAGAGAAAGGGAATGAGAGAAAGGAAGAGAAACAAAGACAAAGCAAATAGAAAGAGAGCAAAAGAAAAAAGAAAACCAAGGAGAAACAGAGAGAAAGAATGCAAGACACAGACCCTAGCCACCCGAACACTCACTCCCCTGGTTGACTGCGCTTTGTCGATCAAGGACCCAGAAATCCAATCGCATTTTTCAATCGATTAGATCTTAGTTAGACCGCAGCGGAGTACCTAAGATGTTTATTTGAGAGAGAGACTTCTAAATTACTGAAGCACAAATTACTCAATTGTATACAATCTCCGCGAGGATTTAGGATAGTGCAAATTGTTCAATAGCATGCGGTTAGGATACAGAACCACTACTTTAGAGTTACTTGTAGTAATACTGGAGCCACTGAAATTAATATTACAGCGTTTATCTCGTAATGGAGATCACGTACGGAATCTTTTTTTTTTTTTTTTTTTTTTTTTTTTTTACTTAATGGCACATTATAGATGGATAACTGTGATGTTTCTTTCATCTCTTTCTCTCCGTTTTTGTCTCTCCTTTTTTCTTCTCTCTCTCTCTCCTACCCTTCCTTCCATCCTTATTTCACTTCCCTTCCCCCCACCCCCCCATCTCTCTCTCTCTATCTCTCCCTCCTTCCCTCCCTCCTACCCTTCCCTCCCTCCCTCCCTCTTTTACTCCCTTCTTCCCCCTCCCCCCATCTTTCCATCTCTCTCCCTCTCTCTCTCTAATAAGAGTATTATAGCCATTGCCTTCGGCTAGTGATATGCCTTGGCGACTTCAGGATGTCGAATATTCCGAAGTCATTTCGTGTATTGAGGGTTTCATTTAATGTCTCTCTTATCGCATTTGTTTTTCATTTCTTTATTGAAACATTCGGCAATTTTATTGTTTTCTTTTATTTTCCTTTTTTTTGCCAAGAGGAACTAACATTTTCTGTTTCGGTGGTGCCATCACTACTTATGATGATAGTGGTGATGGTAGTGGGGATTATGATTATAATAATATCGATGATTACCGTAATGATGATGTTGGTAATGATGATAATGATGGCAAGTGATAGTGGTGCTTATTGTAATGATGACGGAGATGAAAATAATCTCCAATGTTAATCACGATAGTAACGATGAAGATAACAACAATGACAACAACAATAACGATAATACAAAAAACAATAACGACAATACAAAAAACAACAACAACAATAACCCGAAAATCAATAACACTAAAACCACTCTCCATTTTCTTTACCAACCAACATTTGTTCCCGTTTTCTATGAGCGTTACGCAGGCCACAGTAAGTCCCCTTTTTTCGCCTTCCATATATGGCTGGTGCTCATCCCAGTGAGCTCAGTCAAGGCTATAGTTTATCCAACAGCGAGTCTACGTCTTCCTCTGAGATAAGCATCAAGATTTTCCTTCTTGTTCGACATCTGCGCCCCGTCTTAGCGGATCTGATACCCTTTTTTTATTTTTTTATTTATATACTTTTTACTTTTTTTTTTTTTTTTTTTTTTTTCTCCTTCTCCGTCTGCCTGTTTCTGTCTTTACCTTTGGATGTGTGTCTGTGTGTGTGTGTATGTATGTCCGTCCGTATGTCTCTCTTTTTCTCACTCTCTCTCTCTTCCTCCATCCTTCCCTCCTTCCCTATCTCTCTCTCTCTCCTTTCCTCACTCACTCCCTCCCTTCATCTGTCTCTCTCTACCTCTCTTACTCCCCCCCCCCCTCTCTCTCTCTCTCTCACCCACCCTATCTAACTCTTCCGCTACAGCGCATTCCTCTCTCCCACGCCCATTCCTCCCCTCCTCCCTCTGCTTCTTCTTCTTCGTCTTCTTGTTTCTTCCTCTTCCTCATCTTCATTTTTCTTCCTCATCCCATCACTGACGGGATTCGCAATTCTTACTCACTCTCAATTTGCCAAGATGGTGTTTATGCTGACACCTCCTCTTCGCTCACCATTGCCTTCACTATACATCTTTCGGCCTTATCACTATCATTACCCCCTCGGCCCCGCACTATGAGTTACTCGCATTTCTCTCGTTTTTCATTCTCGTTAAGACTGTCATATCAACGTTGCATGAAAAGACTTTATTTTGGACTGGGGAGTTCGTGGGCATTCCTTTGTTTACTCTTGCCGTCGTGCTGTTGTTGTTATGTTGGTCAGTATTGTAGATGCTATTTTTGATGATGGTAATAGTGGTTAATTATGATTTAGACTGATGATAATTATAGCGGCAGTGGCAAGGCTGTTATGAATGTTTACAGGTTATATCATTACCAGAAACAAAAGCCAATGTAATGATCAAAAGCACGATCTTCATTATCGATATAATTAGCATATCTCTTGCAAATGAAATTACTAGGGTTACTATACCATGACTTCATTTATCTTTGTCCACATGAATATTGTTACCCTGAACTCCTATGATCATTCATGCCAATAAAAAATGAATTAACAATACCAACATTTCATATGTGGTATGAATGCCATGACCGTCAAATTAATTTTAAAAGTATGTCTAGCATTTTTGTCATCATTATCATGCGTGACCGAATGAAACCCATGGTAATAATCCTTGGTATGTGTCTTTCATTTTCTTTTTAATCACAAACGCCACCATAAAAATCCTCATAGATGTCTTCTTTGCCATCGACAGTATCTCCATAATAGCAATACAGCATTTGCATATCAATAACGTCACTACTGCTATCTTCCTATCAAGGCCCAGTCACTCACACAATGCATGGATACATCCTTAACGGGGAAACGTACACAATGCTGGAGATTACACGTCATGCCCTCTCTATAGATGCATTCCCCGAACATAGTTTTGTCACTGGTCTGTTTTTTCATTTTCTTTTTTATATTCTGCCCTCCCTCTCTCTCTCTCTCTCTCTCTTTCTCTTTCACCCATCTTCATTCCCTAATTTTTCCTCTTCTTTCCTTCTCCTGTCTTCGGTTCGTCCTTACTCTCTTTGTTCTTCTTCCCTTCACTTCCTTTTACAGTCAGGATATCTTTCTCTCCC
>NW_028234418.1:22824193-22826693 GCF_977035675.1 Penaeus japonicus
CTCTTTTCTCTCTCACTCTCTTTCTTTCTCTCTCTCTCTCTCTCTCTCTCTCTATCTATCTATCTCTCTATCTCTCTCTTTCTATCTCTTTCTCTCTTTCTCGCTCTCTCTCTTTCTCTCTCTCTGGCAATCTGTCTGTCTGTCTGTCTCTTTTTCTCTCTCACCCCCCTTCTCTCTCTATCTATCTCTCACTCACCCACTCTCTCTCTCTCTCTGTCTCCTCTTTCTCTTTCTCTCTTTCTCTCTGTCTCCTCCCTCCCCCCCCCCTCTGTCTGTCTCCTCTCCCCCCCCCTCTCTCTCTCTCACTTACTCATTCATTCTCTGTCTCCCCCTTTTCTCTCCTTACTGAACCCATCTCCGCCGTCCCAAGCATCCAGATCCCCTGCCAACCCAACAGGTGTCCTGGCGCCTCCCCCTGCCGGCGCCCTGACACTTCCCGAGAGAGACAGACAGACAGAGAGAGAAAGAGAGAGAGAGAAAAAAAGGGGGGAGCCGCGCAGAGAGAAAGAGAGAGAGAGAAAAAAAGGGGGGAGCCGCGCAGAGAGAAAGAGAGAGAGAGAGAGAGAGAGAGAGAGAAAGAAGTGAGCCGCGCAGAGAGAGAGAAAGAGAGAGAGAGAGAGAGAGAGAGAGAGAGAGAGAGAGAGAGAGAGAGGAGAGAGAGAGAGAGAGAGAAAGGAGTGAGCCACGCAGAGAGAGAGAGAGAGAGAGAGAGAGAGAGAAAGAAGTGAGGCACGCAGAGAGAGAGAGAGAGAGAGAGAGAGAGAGATAACGAAAAAGAGAGAGACCATACTCAACGCAGAGAGAGAGAGAAGAGAGAGAGAGAGAGAGAGAGAGAGAGAGAGAGAGAGAGAGAGAGAGAGAGAGAGAGAGAGAGAGAGAGAGAGAGAGAGAGAATGGGAAAAAGGGGTGAGCCGCGCAGAGAGAGAGAGAGAGAGAGAGAGAGAGAGAGAGAGAGAGAGAGAGAGAGAGAGAGAGAGAGAGAGAGAGAGAGAGAGAGAGAGAGAGAGAGAGAGGTGAGCCGCGCAGAGAGAGAGAGAGAGAGAGAGAGAGAGAGAAAGGGAAAAAGGGGTGAGCCGCGCAGAGACATCCGAGCACAACGATAAGATTTTATGCATACCTACTCTGCGATCTTATTACATTACCGATGCAAGATGGCTGATAGCGAAAATGAGCTACTTGAAACCCAGCGACAGCTTAAATAGAGCCGAACCGTATAGGGCATAAGCGAATTTTAATTTGTGAGTTCCTCGCAGGAATCGCAATCCGTCGGATAAGAATTTCCACTCGCGGACAGAAGGAGGTAATCATTTTGAAATGGTTATGGTGGCTGCTCGGATTCGTTTGTTTTCGTTTTTGTTTTGGGGGGGCTTTTTGTGTTGTTTGAAGGAAAAACGTTTTTTTTTTTTTTTTTTTTTTTTTTTTTTGTCTCGATCCTGGTTTCTCTCTCTCTCTCTCTCACTCTCTTTCTTTCTTTCTTTCTTTCTCTCTCTCTCTCTCTCTCTCTCTCTCTGTCTGTCTGTATATATATCTATATAATATCTCTCTATGACTCAATCTTCTCTCCTCTCTCATCTCTCTCCTCTCTCTCTCTCTCTTCTCTCTCTCTCTATATATAATATATATTATATCTATATATATATAATATCTCGGATATAACGATCTCTGCTTGCATCCCGTATTTCTCTGTCCATCAGTCCCAGTTTTCTCTCTCCTCTCTCTAACTCTTCCCCGCACCTCTTCCCTTATCCTCTCTCTCTCTCTCTCTCTCTCTTTCTCTCTCTTTCTCTCTCTCTCTCTATATATATATATCTGTCTATCTATCTATCTCTTTCGGTACGTTTGCTCTTCCAGAGGCACTCTCGGGAGAGTTTGCAACAGAGCAGAGCGGCGAAGGTTGCAAATGCAATCATGAGAGAAGCCGTCGGAAAGTGTGATCAACAATAATATGCAACACCATATTTATCTCAACAGCAATAAACATATGCCTTCTCCTCCCTCTTACACGAGAACTTCGCTCTCTCATTTGAACAATAAATCATTAACAATTTTTAGAGTATCCACTTACCAGGCGGCAGAATTGTGCACAGAAACGGGTAATGTGTGTTCCGTAAATCTTTGTTCGTTTCTGTATTTGCAGAAAAGGGAATAGGTGATCGTCGCACTTAACCCGAGACGTTCGAACTGCCTTGAAGACGTGCGAAATTGCAATATCTTCTGGTTTCAATGTCTCGATAAGTAATGCAAGACGTAGGCCGTACCTACGGGATGGGGACGGACGGAGGAGAAGAGGCGAAAAGGAGAGAAACGCGGCAGTTATCATCAGAAGAACGAGCGAGGTCGGTGCTGCCTCTTGTTAGTTTGGGCCGTCGAGGGCTGGGACGATACCCTCCTAAAAACTGTTAAGGAGAAACGCACCTTTTAATTATTGCTTGAACTCTTGCCACGGCGGGAACAGCGTGTGGACGCCGACGAAGGCAGATTGCAGAGGTGCTGTGCTGCT
>NW_028234418.1:22834193-22839193 GCF_977035675.1 Penaeus japonicus
AGAGAAGGAGAGAGAGAGAGAGAGAGAGAGAGAGAGAGAGAGAGAGAGAGAGAGAGAGAGAGAGAGAGAGAGCAAAAGGTTAGATAGGGAAATAGAGGAAAGAAAATGGGGATGAAACTACAAAGGAAAGAGAATACTACAGACTGTAAGAGCAAGAAGAAAATGGAGAGCGAAGTGGGGAAGATAAACGTGAAAGAAAAGTAAAGGGAGAGAAGAGAGCAGAGTAAGAAAAGGGATACAAAAGAGGGAAATGAGAGAGACTGTGAGGGAGAAGGAGAGAAAACGAAAAACAAAAACAGCCGGAAGAAAGAGACAAAAAGTATGACCCTCGCCTTTCGCATGCCAGGGGGGCGAGGGGAGAGGGGAAGAAGGGGGAGGGGTATCGGGGATTGGGGTGGTGGGGGGGGGGGGGGGGGGGAAAGGGGGGGGGGGGGGGAGGGGGGGGGGGGGGGGGGGGGGGAAGCTACCCCCCCGTGCGCAGAAGATTGGCACAGGCCGGCCCGCGTCTGGCGTAACATGGCCCCTTGAGCTGCCCACGTCACCCTCGGCTGCCTCATAAACGATCACCCGGCGGACGTGACCGTAGCAGGTGACTCTCAGGTGTGAGCTGGGGGTAGATTCACCGAGTCTTGGTTGCGTAACCGAGGAGGAAGTTCTTTTTCTCACACTTGTGCAGTCCGGGGGTTTCATGGGGGTTCTGTCTTAAGGGTTCTTAGGGTGACTCTTGCGAAGAAAATGTTTAAGGTTTAATTCAAGGGCTGTTTCTGTGCTACCTTCGGGTTTCTTAGCTACTTCCATACGGTTGAAGTCACCGGTGGTTACCCTACGGTGTTGTCCTCACAAGAGCCTTGGTAGATTTTTGTTATACGTACATACATACATACATACATACATACATACATACATATATATATATATATATACATATACATATATGTATATATATGTATATATAAGTGTATATATAAGTCACCTCTCTCTCTGCCTCTCCTACACTCCTCCACTCTCCTCTCTCTCTCTACATATGTATATATATAATATATATATATATAACTATATATATAATCTATATATATATAACTATATATATATATATATATATATATGTATATGTATACATACTACATATATATTATATATATATTATATATATATATATAATATATATATCACATATATCCACACAACATATATAGTATCATATATATATATATATTATATATATATAGGGTATTACTATGTATATATATATATATATATATGTATATAATATAAAAAATATATATATATATATTTTGTGTGGTATAAAAATATATATATACAACATATGTATATCACATATACACACATATAATGCATATATATATATCATATTAAAAGAATATATATACAATATATATACATATATATCAAAATATATATATAAGTATAGGTATATAAATATATATAATATTAATATATATATATATATATTATATATATAGAATGAACAATATATATATATATATGTAAATGAATATATTATATATATACGTATATATATATATAATATATAAATACTATATATATATATATATATATATATATATATAAATATATGTATATGTATATATATATATATATATAAATATAATATATATATATATATATATATATATATATATACATATATATGTATATATAAATATATATTAATATATATTATATATGTATATAATATGTATATATATATATATATATAATATATATATATATATAATATATATATATATATATGTATAGTGTATTGGTATGTGTGGTATACATATATATATATATATATATATATATATAATATATATATATATACAATTTATTTATTGTATTGTGCATATGCATATATATACATTTATGTGTGTGTGTGTATGTATATATATATATATAAATATATATATAATATATAGAGATATATATATATAGATAATAAATATATATGTAATATAGATAATTATATAATATATATATATATGTATTCTATATATATATATATTATATATTATAATAGATATATATATATATAATAACATATATGCATAGATACACAAACATATATATATATATATATATATATATATATATATATATATATATATATATGATATATATATACTGTATATCTATATATATAATATATATATATATTTAATATAAAATATATATATATATAATATATAATATAATTATGCATATATACACAAACATATATATATATATATATATATATATGATAATATATATATTTATATAATATAATATATATATATATATAACATATAAGTGTGTGTGTGTGTGAGTGTGTATCCTACTAACTATCTATCTATCTTCTATCTATCTATCTATCTATCTATCTATCTATCTATATAATATATATAATAAATATATAGTATATATATATATATATATATAATATAGATATTATATATATATGCATATATACAGTTGTTGTTTGTGTATACTAATTATATATATATATATAGTGATATATATATATATATATATATCTATTAATATAATAGATAATATATAGAACAAAGTATATATATATATATAAATATATATATATATATATATATATATATAAAATATATATATATAAATATATAAAGATAAAAATATATATATATATATATATCTATATACTGTGTAGATAATAATATATATATATAAAGAAATATATATATATAGTATATATATTTAGATAATACACACACACACACACACACACACAGCACACACACACACACACACACACACACATAAATATAATATATATCCCATACCCCCACCTTCTCTCTCTCTCTCTCTCTCATCTCTCTCACCTCTCATCTCTCATCTCTCTCTCTCCTTCTCCTCTTTCCTCCTCTCTCTCTCATCCCTCTCAATCTCTCTCTCTCTCTTCTGCTCTCCTCTCTCTCTCTCTCGCTCCTCTCTCCTCTCTCCTCTCTCTCTCTCTCACTCTCTCACTCCACCTTCCTCTTCTGCTCACTTCTTCTCTCCTGCTCTCCATTCTCTCTCCTCCCCCCTCTCTCTATCCCTCTTCCTCTCTCTCTCATATCCCTCCCTTTAATCACTAATCTCCTCCTCTCTCTCTCCGCTCTCCTCTCTTCTCCTCATTCTCACTTCTCCTCTCTCTTCTCTCTCCTCCTCTCTTCGTCTCTCTCTTAGCTCTCTCCTCTCTCTCTCGTCTCCATCCACTCTCCTCTCTCCCTCTCCTCTCTCGGTCCCTCTCTCTCATCCTCTTCTCCTCATCTCCTCCTCGTCTCCCTCATCCTCCTCCCACTCTCTCTCTCCCTTCTCTCCATCAAACTCTCTTACTCTCTCATCTCACTCCATCTCCTCATCCCTCACCTCTTCGTCCTCTTCTCCCCTCCCCTCTCTACAGCCTCCTCAGACTTTTATCCTCCTCTCTCTCTCCTCACTTCTCTCCTTCCAACCTCTCTCTCTCCCACCACAACTTCCTCTTCTCTCCTCCTTTCCTCTCCTCTTCTCTCTCCTTCTCTCTTCTCACTCTCTCTCTCCTCTCTACTCATACTCTCTCTCAAATCATCTCCTCTCTCTCACCCTCTCCTTCTCTCCCCCTCGCTCTATACCCTCTTCTCTTCCTCTCCTCTCGCTGCTCTCCCTCCTCTCTCTCGGTCTCTCTCTCGATCTCTCCCGCTCACTCTTTAATCTCTCTCCTCTCATCAACATCTCTCTCCTCTCTCTCTCTTCTCTCGCCTCTCTGCTTCTCTCTCTCTCCTTCTCTCTCTCTCTCTCTATCCATTCCCTTTAATCTCCCTCCTCCTTCTCTCTCTTCGCTCCTCTCAAGATCTCTCTCTCTCGTTCTCTCATCTCTCATTCTCAGTCTCTCCGGTCACTCTCCTCTCACGCCTCCTCTCCTCTCGGTGCCCTCACACCCTCTCCTCTCATCTCTCTCCTCTTCCTCTCTCCTCTCTCTCTCTCTCCTCCGCTCTCTCATCTCATCATCATCCTCCTCGGCTCCTCTCTCAATCTCTCCTCTACCTCTCTCACTCTCTCTCCTCTCTCTCACTCTCAACTCTCTCTCTCATCTCTAGCTCTCTCATCTCTCCTTCTCTCTCTCCTCTCTATCCTCTCCGCCTTTATCTCTCTCTCTCTCGCTTTCTCTCTCTCTCTCTCTCTCTCCCGTCTCTCTCTCTCTCTATCCCACCCTTTATCTCTCTCTCTCGCTTCTCTCTCCTCTCGCATGCCCTCTCTCCATCTCTCTCTCTCTCTCTCTCCTCGCTTCTCCTTCTCTCTCTCCTCTCGCTATCCCTCCCTTTAGCTCTCTCTCTCTCTCCTTCTCTCCTCTTCTCCTCTCTCTCTCATCCCGTCCTCCTCTCTCTCCTCGCTAGCTCTCATCTCCGCTCTCTCGCCTTCTCCTCGCTCTGCGCCTATCCCTCGCTCCTTAATCTCATCATCTCTCCTCTTCTCGCGGGGGGGTCCTCTTCTCCTCTCCTTCTCGTACCTCTCCCGCTCTCTCTCTCTCTCTATCCCTCTCTTTACTCTCTCTCTCTCTCTCCCAAGGTGTGTTACGATTAATGAAAGGACTTGAAGAATGTAGAATATATAATAAATCAACCCACCTCTATGATAAAGGTATGAGAAACTCTCATCCTTTTTTTATCTAGTCGAGCTACGTCATTGCCTCACTGAGTTTAGAGTATTGTAAGCAGCATTTATTTGTAACTAAACCTTGGGCTACATAAATAGAAAGAATTATAAAAAAAGGTAAAAAGAGATGATGCCATATTGACAAAACGTCTCTCTCATGGAAAACAGGCAAAATTCGCCAGTACACATTGCATCCAAAGGATGTATTTGCTAAGTTTCAGGCATTCTGACAATAAAAGGATGTGATTGATAAAAATGTGTGATAGTATATTACATGGTAAAGGCCTTAGAAATACCGACACACACACACACACACACACACACACACACACACACACACACACACACAC
>NW_028234418.1:22844193-22846693 GCF_977035675.1 Penaeus japonicus
AGTTCACCGGCTAGCCCACTCGGGAGGTTTTAACACCGAAGGAGAAAGTGTGAGTGGGTGGTTGGTGATGCCAGGTTGGTTATCCCCCTTGAGGTTTATGTAGGCTTTGGGGAAAAGGGGAGGCTGAGGGGAGATGTCTCAGCCTTGAAACATTGCGAAGGGAAACTCTGTGGCATCGATTGTTTTTTCCTTTTTTTTCCATTGTCCCTATTTTTTTTTTTTTTTTTCCTTTTTTTTTCACAAAAAACACTCGTTACAACATTTTTGGGGGTCGTGGTTTAATTGTTATATTAAATATAAACGTTTCCTCCAAACGTTTTTCTCTTGGGGAAGGTTTTAATATATGCTTGTTAATGCTTATGCTTTTGCCCCCATGGTTGATTTATGCCTATGCCCCTTTATGTGCCCCCCAGACCCCCTATGTTGATGTATATGGGATGATGCCTATGATATGCCCCTCCCCTCTCTCTTCTTCTCCTCAATCGCTCTCTCTCTCTCTTCCTCTCTCTTACTCTCGTACTCGTCTCATCTCTCCACCTCCTCGCTCTCACTCCTCCCTCCCTCTCTCTTCTCTCCTCCTCTCCGTCGGTCTCTCTCGTCTCGATTCTCTCTCTTCCCCCTCTCCTCTCTCCTCACCTCCCCCTCTCTCTCCTCTCTCTCGTCCCTCTCTCTCTCCTCCTCCTCGCCTCTGCTCCGTCCTCTCCTCCTCTACTCTCCTCTCCATCCTCCTCTCTCCCCTCTCTCTCTCCTCTCTCTCTTATCCTCTTCCTCTCTCTCCCTCCCTCTCTCCTCTCCTCTCTCTCCTCCTCTCTCCTCTCTCCCTCACTCCTTCCTCTCTCTCCTCTCTCTCTCTCCTCACCCCACTCTCTCCTCTTCATTCTCCCTCCTCTCTCCTCTCTCACTCCACCTCTCCTCACTCTCTCTCCTCTCTTCTCTCCTCCCGCTCTCACCTTCTCTCTCTCTCTCATCTCTACCCTCTCTCTCTCTCTCTCTCCTCTCTCTCTCCCTTCTCTCCTCCCTCTCTATATATATATATATATATATATATATATATATATATATATATATATATATATATATATATATGTAAACATAGACCATATAATATAGACATATTATATACACACATCTCTCTCTCCTTCTTCTCTCTCTCTCATCTCACCCCACCCATCTCTCCTCTCCTCTCTCCTCCTATTCTCTCCTTCTCTCTCTCTCTCTCTCTCTCTCTCTCTCTCTCTCTCTCTCTCTCTCTCTCTCTCTCTTTCTCAGTGAATCTTATTTTGCGTTTTCCAGAAAGTACATGTACGAAGATTGCATTGTGGAAAAGAGAGGTAATAGTGGCCTCATTTGTACGTGTTTGTGCTATCGCGCTTGTGTTTGAGTATTTTCGAGTATGTGTGTGTGTTTGTGTGTGTGTGTGTGTGTGTGTGTGTGTGTGTGTGTGTGTGTGTGTGTGTGTGTGTGTGTGTGTGTGAGAGAGAGAGAGAGAGAGAGAGAGAGAGAGAGAGAGAGAGAGAGAGAGAGAGAGAGACAGAGAGAGAGAACAAAGAATAAATCAATACAAGAGAATGAGGCGGACGTACAAACAGACTGAGATGAAGAGAAATAAAAAAGATACATAGACAGAGAAGAAGAGCAAAAGAGAGGCAGACAGAGAGAAAGTTAAACGAAAGTGAAGCTACAACAGAAGTGAGTGAATATGAATGTGAATGTCTTTAAACGTGTGTATTGTCGGAGTAAAGATGGGCGGAGGGTCATACAAGCTTAGTGTGGGCGGAGGTTTCACGAATATCTCTGTCTTGTATGCAAAATGTGTATATTTTGTCTGTCTCTTCACCTGCAGTTGCAATGTTGTTCACTATTTTTTTCATCTTGCTGCAATAATCAGATCCCCCACCCCCCCACCCCACACAAAAAAGAAGAAAAAGATAATAACTAATGATGATTATAATGAAATAGATAGATACCGAACAGAAGAATATAGAGATAAAGCGAAATAAAGAAATTATAAAAGATTATCTCCTTAGGATCTGCAATGGAAAGATAAACCTTGGGCTATCGTCTCTAAACACTGTGGCAACTGCAGTACCGTACCAAACCTGTGCCATTTTAGACCAATCACCTTCAATTGAAGATCATTCCGTACGTTATCCTGGAAGGTTCAACTCACACCAAGTGGCTATCACTTCGAATGATTCTTCTTTCTTCTTCTTCTTCTTCTTTCTTCTTCTTCTTCTTCTTCTTTTTCTTTTCTTTCTTCTTTTTCTTTTTCTTTATCTTCTTTCTTTTTCTTTTTCCTCTTATTCTTGTTTTCTTTCTTCTTCTTTATCTTCTTTCTTCTTATTCTTCTTCCTCCTCTTATTCTTGTCTTCCTTCTTCTTCTTCTTCTTTATTATTCTTTTCTTCGCTTGTTCTTCTTTTTAGTGTTGGCTTTCTTTCTATTCTTCTTTGTGTTCCTTTTTTCCTTTCTTTTTCGTTCGTCGTTTCCTTCATCTTTGTT
>NW_028234418.1:22891693-22894193 GCF_977035675.1 Penaeus japonicus
CTGGACCAAAAGAGCGATTCTGTATTGTACCGGGGAGCCTTGTAAGATGCAGCGATGTGTCGGAACCATGAGCGAGTACGGAAAGGTTAACGTATGATTGAAGGCTTTTGTTTACTCGCGCTTCTCGGTGTTTGCGATTCGAATCTCACCGGTTTGTTTGTCCCAAGCACGGTGTAGCGATTTGCTGAAGCTTGCGCTGGCTTCGAAAGAAGACGAATGATTCGGGGAATAATGCGATGGGCGAAGCGATAAATGTGTGGCAAATAAACAAGCGATTAGTAAGCCATGGTAACAACCTTCCCGCAGCAGATTCGCTCACGTAAAATATATATTATTCTTATGCATTTAAGAGATCCTTAGGAAAGGAAGGAGCGAAAGATGAACCATTAGAATGCACTTCCTTCAGGCCATGAATAGGTTTTGAGAGAAAAAGAGTGAGAGTCTGTGGAAGGTTCTAGACGTCTGAGACTGTCAAACTACGAAAGAATATATTCATATATTTTTAGATATATTTTTTCTTTCTTTCTTTAGGGAAATATTAAACCAGTGTCCCGGGCATCAGGGCTAAGGTTAGTGCCTGCCAAGGGCGAAGTCATAAGTAATTTTCTTTGACGGATTAAACGTGTAATTAAACTTAAGATCCGTTCGGGCAAAAAAAGGCCTCTTGGTGTATTCCCCAATTCTTTTTAGATTTTTTGTGATAAAATCTTTGCAGAACAAAAGATTTGACGAATCAATATTCCTCCATCTCTGAAAGAAGAGATAGGGGGTGAGTTTTAAGGGAGAGAGAGAGAGAGAGAGAGAGAGAGAGAGAGAGAGAGAGAGAGAGAGAGAGAGAGAAGTAGGGAGAAAGAGAGAGAGAGAAGTAGAGAGAGAGAAGGAGAGAGAGAGATAGAGAAGGAAGGAGAGAGAGAGAGAGAGGGAGAGAGAGCGAAAGAGAGGGAGAGAGAGAGTGAGAGGGAGAAAGAGAGAGAGAGAAGGAGGGAGAGAGAGAGAGAGAGAGAGAGAGAGAGAGAGAGAGAGAGAGAGAGAGAGAGGGGAGAGAGAGAGGGAGAGAGAGAGAGGAAGAGCAAGAAGAAGAGAGACAGAAGCGAGAGAGAGAGAGAGAGAGAGAGAAGGAGAGAGAGAGAAAAAGAGAGAGAGAGAGAGAGAGAAGAGAGAGAAAGAGAGGAGAGAGAAGAAAGAAAGAGAGAGAGAGAGAGAGAAAGAGAGAGAGAGAGAGAGAGAGAGAGAGAGAGAGAGAGAGAGAGAGAGAGAGAGAGAGAGAGTGAGAGAGAGAGAGAGAGAGAGAGAGAAAGAGAGAGAGAGAGAGAGAGAGAGAGAGAGAGAGAGAGAGAGAGTAAGATAGAGAGAGAAAGAAAGAGAAAGAGAGAGAGAGAGAGAGAGAGAGAGAGAGAGAGAGAGAGAGAGAGAGAGAGAGAGAGAGAGAGAGAGAGAGAGAGAGAGAGAGAGAGAGAAAGAGAGAGAGAGAGAGAGAGAGAAGGAGGGAGGGAGGGAGAGAGAGAGAGAGAGAGAAGGAGGGAGGGAGGGAGGGAGAGATAGAGAGAGAGAGAAAGTGAGAGAGAGAGAGAGAAGGAGGGAGAGAGAAAGCGAGCGAGCGAGAAGCGAGAGACAAAGAGACAGAGACTGAGAGACACAGAGGTTGAGAGAGAGAATGATTGATCATTTCCAGAAAAGAAACAGTCTAAAATTCCAATTGACGTCAACCTATTTCAAATTAGTGAATAAATAGATAAAAAATCAAGAGAGAAGGAAATGCTTTGGAGTAATGACTGAAAATGATGTAAGATTTTCCACAGGAAGGGAAAGAGGGAGAAGGGGAAGGGAGTTGGAGGAATGGAAGAGGGAAGAAGAGGAGGGAGGGAGGGAAGGGAGTCAGAGGGGTGGAAGAGGGAAGAAGGAAGAGAAGGAGGGAGGGAGGGAAGGGAGTTGGAGGAATAGAAGAGGAGGGAAGGAAGGAAGTCGGAGGGGTGGAAGAGGGAAGAGGGAAGAAGGAAGAGAAGGAGGGAGGGAGGGAAGGGAGTTGGAGGTGTGGAAGAGGGAAGAAGGAAGAGCAAGAGGGATGGAGAGAAGGGAGCTGAAGGGATAGACGAGGGAAGAGAGGTGATTAGAAAGAAGGGGTGAAAGAGGGAAGAAGGAAGAGGAGGAGGGAGGGAGAGAAGGGAGTTGAAGGGGTGGAATACGGAAGAGGCAGAGGGAGGGAGAGAAGAGGGAATAGAGAGTGATAAAAAGGGAGGAGAGGAGAGGGAGATAAGGAGGAAGGAAGAGGGATAAGGGAAGGACGGGGATAGGAGTGAATGATCCGGGGAGAGGGAGGGGATAGAGGAGGGTGGTAAGAAGAAGGAAGAGGGAGAAAAGAGAGCGGAGATAGGAGAGAGTGATAAAGAGGGAGGAAGAGCGGAGATAAGAGGCAGGAGAGCTTAATAACGAGAGAGGAAGAGGAGGAGGGGAGAGGGAATCTCGCTGGAACCAAAGTCATAAAACCAGTCTATTTTTTGGG
>NW_028234418.1:22896767-22901767 GCF_977035675.1 Penaeus japonicus
ATATATATATTTATAATATTTACATATATATATTTTTAATATATTCATTTTATAAAAATTTTAATTTATATATATATTATAATTATATATTATATATATATATATAATATTTATATATATATATTATTTTTATATTTTATGCAAAAAATTCCTCTACGATTTCCCCCAAAAAAGGTTTAAAAAGGACAAGCGGCTATAAGATGGTTCAGAAAACATGAGGAAAAAGTTATTTTGCGAAGAAAAGACAAAAAATACCTTAAAAGGCCAACCCCACCCCCCCCCTCCCCGGCACCCCTCCCCCCTTCCCCCCCGGGACAACGGGCAAGAAGTTTTTTTCTAAAAAAAAAAAAAAAAAAAAAAATGACATCATTTGGGGTCGGGGCTAATGCCCCTTTTGACCGCTTTATTTAAGGGTGTTTTCCCCTGCTTTCTGGGGCCCCTTTTTAGATAATTTTCGGAGTAATTAGTGTTGCTGATGACTTTGTATGATTGATTAGGGTAATTAGCGGCAGGAATCTTCGCCGGGTTTCTGGACGCTGGCTGCAACATTTCAACGTAATTTACATAAAGAAGGATACTGTAATTTTTCATTTTTCCCCATCGCTCAAAATTTAAAGGATTCTTTCGAAACAAGGGTTTGGGGAAGAGGGGAGAAAGAGAAAAAGGGGGGGGAAGGGGGGGGAAAAAGAGCGAGGGAGGGGAGAGGAGCGAGGGGGAAAAAGTAAGAAAAGGAGGAAGAAGATAGACAGAAGAGAAGAAGAAGATTGAAGAGAGGGGGGAGGGGGAGAGAGAGGGGGAGAGAAGAGAGGATGACTATATGTCTTATTTTGGTTGTGGTTTTAAATTTTTAAAAATATTTTATATATTTTAAAAATTTTATATATATTTTTAATATATTTTATAAAATTAATATTTTTTAAAATATTTTTTATATTTTATTATATATATATATTTTTTTTTTATTGTGTGGGGTTGTTTTTTTTTTTTTAAACATCCCTACATATTTTATTTTATATATTTTTAAAATTTAAAATTTTATATATTTTTATAAAAATTATATTATATTTTAAAATTTTAAAAATTTTTATATATATATATATATATTTTTATATTATTACAAAACACACACAACACACCCCAACACCAAAACACACAAAACCACAACACACACACACACAACACACACACAACACACTCCATAAAACACAAAAAATTTAAAAAAAAAAAAAAATTTTAAAATAAAATATATATATTTATTATATTATAAAAATTTTTTTTAATTTTTTATATATTATAAAATATTTAAAAACTTTTTTTGTATATCCCCCCTTCCACCCCCCTTTCATTTTACCCCCCCCACACCCCTTTTACCCTTTACCCTTCTCCCCCAAACCCTTCCCCCCCCCCCTTTCCCCTTTCCCCCCTTTTCCCCATTCCTTCCCTTTTCCCCGCCCTCCACTCTCCCCCTTCCCCCTTTCCCTTCTTCTTTTTCCCCCTTCTTTCCTCTCCTTCATCCCCTCCCCTTCCCCACCTCCATCCCTCCACTTTTCTTCCTTCACTCCCCCCCTTCTCCTCCTCTACCCCTTCCCCTCCCCCTTCCCCTTCCACTCCCCCCTCCCCTTCCCCTCCTCCACCCCCTCCCGCCCCGAGACAAAGGGAAACACACAAGTTTAAAAGGGGCGTCACTGCAGGCCAGTCGGCACGAGGTCGAGTTAATGTTAATAGATAGCACGGGGGGGGGGGATTTTTAGTGGGAAAAAAAGGGGGGGGTTAAAAGGGGGGGGGGGGGGGGAGGTTTTCCCGACTCCCGGCATCATTTTGGGTTTTTTTTTGTTTTATTATGTTTGGAAAGTGAGGGGGTTTTTTATTGCTTTATTTTTATTTGTTGCTTTTTTTGCGTTTATGTGTTTGCTTGTGCTGTGGGGGGTTGGGGTTTATTGTCTGCTTGTTTATTTATCTATTCATTTAAGTAAGTGTTTTGTGAGTCTCTCTCTCTCCCTCTTCTTGTTTTTTATTTTTCTCTCTCCCCCTTCTCTCTCTCTCTCTTCCTTTTTCTCTCTCTCCTTTTCCTTTTCTCTTTTCTTTCCATCCTCCCTTTTAATAATTTTAAAATTTATTTTTTGTTTGCCATTTGATAAACGGGCTGCTGGTCTCTTTCCCCATCAGGATTAACTTGGATGTTTTTTAAAAAATGCGGTAATTAAAAAAGAGTTTAAAATATTATTTTGTTGTAATTTTTCCCTTTTTGTTTTTGGAATTTGACGAAGGGGGAAAACCCAAATTTACCCTTTTTTTTTTTTTTTTTTTTAGGGGGGGGGGTTTGTGTTTTTTTTTTTTTTTTTTTTTTTTTTTTTTTTTTTTTTTTTTTTCTTTTAATTTTTTTTTCTTTTTCTTTTCTTCTGTTTTATTTTTTTTCTTTCTTTTCTTTCTTCCCCCCTTTTCTCTTTTTCCTTTTTTCTTTTTTTCTCTTCCCCTCTCTCCCTCTCCCTCTCTCTAACAAATTTTCCCCTCTCTCTTCTCTCTTCTCTCTCTCCTCTCTCTCCTCTCCTCTCCTCATCTCTCAATATTAATGATCATAATGATAATAGTAACAATAACAATGATATTGATGATAATAATAATGAAGATGATAATAATGATAATAATAATAATGATATTGGTAATGGTGAGGATGATAATCTTCATCATAATAATGGTAAAAATAATGATAATAAAGTAATAGCAATGATAATAATAATGATGATAATGATAATGATAAGGATAATAACATCACTAATGATAATGGTGATAATAACAATAGTATCAATAATAAAAAAAAACATAATAACATCACTGATGATAATAACCCATAATAACGGTAATTATGACAGTAATAATGATGATAACCAAGATGATAATAATGATAATAACAACAATAAGGATAAACAGTGAAAGTAGTAATGGTAGCTATAGTAGTTGTAGTAGCAGTGAAGGTAGTAGGAATAGTTGTGGTAGTCGTAGCAATAAATGATAATGATGATAATGATGATAATGAAAATAATATTGATAATGATAATGATGATGAGAATGATAAAAATAATAATGATACAATCAACAATAATCATAATAATTATATCAACAATGAGGATAATGATAATTAAAATAGTGATAAAAATAATCATAGTAATTATACATATAATAGCAATGGTTATGATAGTAGTAAGAAACGTCAACGCCATCATAATGATGATAACAGTATCAATGATTACCTCAAAGGATAATGATAACAATAACTGTAAAAACAATATTATTGATAATGATGATAGGGATAATGATAATGATGATGATGATGATGATGATAATGATAATGATAGCAAAATTAGTAATAATGATAATGATGACAATGCGAAAGTATAGCCATATCAATAATGATAAAACACAAAAAAATATTGACAATAACGGCAGTTGCAAAAATCGTGTTCACATAAGTGACAGCACTTGCAATATATCTACCTTTTCGCCTTCTTGTCTAAGAAAAGAAACAGATAAAACACTCTACCAAAAAGATTATATTTGCGTGACCACCTGTCGTTTTACATATTTTATGCGCATCTCTCAGGGAAGAATAAAAGACACACATAAAAGAAGAAGAAGAAAGAGACGAAGAAGAAAAAGAGGAAGATAGATATAAAGAAAGAAAACAAAATAAAAACCTGACAATTTTATGCATGAGATATCTTCTTCTTCTTAAACTCGTCATTACGGCTTTAAATCTTTTTTCTTATTATTTTTTTTATTTCTCTCTCGTAAAAATATTCATGATGAGTATTCAGCGAGTGTACATAAACCTCACGCAGATCTCGACAATAGTTCTTTTCAATACATCATTTCGAGTCTATGATAATCCCGACACATGATAATTTAGATGCTACACGAAAGTCTACCCATAAAATAGTCTCATTGGCAGCTCGATATCACGAAACAATAAAAGTCTTAGGAGCAAGGTAGCCCAGCGGAGAGCTCTCGATCCGGAGATAATGGCGCCTCAGGATCTAACAGCCTTTTTGTTTTTTTTTCTTATTATGCTTTGGTTATGTATGTTTTTTTTTCAATTATTTTATTGGATGTTCTTTTCTTAAGTTCTGTTTCTTTATTATTTTTCGCTTATACTTTTTTTTCCTTATTTTTCTTTCTCTCTCTCTTTTCGTCCTCTCTCTCTCTCTCTCTCTCTCTCTCTCTCTCTTTCTCTCCCTAACACACGCACTAAGTCTCTCCCTCTCTGTGTCTATCCCATTCCTTCTTTCTTTTCCTCTTTTACTCCGCCAATCCATCCCTGATCTATCCCGCTCTCCTGTGATAAGCGAGACAAAACGCTTCGCTTTTCGACGATTCTCTACGCCCATTTGCTTCCCCTCCCCCCTCCCCCCTCCCGCCCTTCCCCTGCCCCTTTCCTTCTCCTCCGCCCATCGCCCTCACGCCCATCACGCCCTTTCTCCCTCTGCATCCCAGATGCCTGTGCTGGTGCCCTTGCCGACGCCCAAGGCACTTATCGAGCCAACCGATCAATACTTTATCATATCCCCAGCCCCGAGATAGCGGATATCGGAAGGTTTCATCAGCTGCAGACAAGGTTAGGAATGATGTACACATTCTTGATACATGCGTACACACACGCGCGCGTATACACATAGATGCAAGTAGACTTACAGGCAGACATACAGACACACGTACATGCACACAGAAACACACAGAGACAGACAGACACTATAGACGTACTAAGCACAAATGTATATAAAGAAATACACAGACGGACACACACACACACTCATCTATACACAAGGACAAACAGTAAGAAAAAAACACATACCCAATCACAGAACACACACACACACACACACACACAGGCATACAAAATACCTGTCAAGATAAATACACAAAATACATCGAAATACCCATATATCAACCATAGTATATATCAGTATCCACATAACTACATATAAAAAAGATACCAGTAATTACAA
>NW_028234418.1:22919267-22926767 GCF_977035675.1 Penaeus japonicus
ATACTAAATAAAAACAGAAGAATCACTCAAAAGAAAAGAAAATAAAAAATAAAAAAATAAAGATATCTTATCTCCTTCCCTCCTCCCCCCTCCCCCCTCCCATTCTCTTTCCTTCCCTCCCCTGACTTCCTTATTCTCCTTATCCTCACTCTCCTACCTCCTTTTTTAAAAACCCCTTTTATGTTTACGATGTTATTTTTCTCTGTTATTCCCCTCCTTCTCCTCTCCCCATCTTCTTTTTACCCCTCCTCACACCCTCTTCTCCCTCCTCTTGTCATCCTGTTCTCCCCCCACCCCCCCACTCCCCCCACCAAACTTCTTCAATATCCCCTGCTCTCCCCCACCACCTTACTCCCCCAACTCCCTCTACATCCCCTGTTCCTCTCGTCACCCCTCCTTCTCCTCACTTCAAGTCCCCCGGTCCTTCTCCCCTATCCCTGCATCCTCCCCATCCCTCTTCCCCTTCCCACTCCCTGCCTCTCCATCCTCCTCTCCTCCCTAACTTTCCCCTAACCCTGCCTCCTCCCCATCCCTCTCCTCCTTCCCACCCCCTGTCCCTTCGTCCTTCTCTCCTCCCCTAACTCTGCCTCCTCCCCATCCCTCTTCCCCTCCCTAACCCCTGTCCCTCCGTCCTCCTCCCCTCCCTAACTCTCCCCTAACCCTGCCTTCTCCCATCCCCATCCCCCTTCCCCTCTCTAACCCCTGCTCCACTCCTTAACTCTCTCCTAACCCTGCCTCCTCCCCATCCCTCTTTCTCCCCACCCCATCCTACACCCCCCCACCCCTTCACCTCCCCAGGCTCACAGATAACCATCAGCATCTTGAGCCTATAATCTTCCAATACTGTGATGTTGGGGAAGGAACAGGGGTGAGGAGGAAGGGAGGTGGGGAGGAGGAAGAGGAAGAGGGAGAAGAGAACGAGGAGGAGGAGGAGGAGGTGATGGTAGAGTAGGAGTAGGAGAGGGAGACGGAGGAGGAGGAGGAGGATGGAGATTAGGAGAATGAGAGAGAAGTGATAGAAGATGAGGATGAGAGGGAGTTGGTGGAGGATGAGGAGGAGCGGAAGGAAGAGAAGGAAGGGATGGACTAGGAGGAGAAAGAGACGGTAGCGGATGGAGGTGAGAGCGAGGAAGAGGAGGAGGAATACCCGGAGGATGGGATGGCGATGGTGATAGAGGAGGGGAGGATGAGAAGGAAGAGGAGGAAGGTGAGAGGGAGTGGAAGGGAAATAATGGGAGCAGGAAAGGAAGGAGGAAGTGGAGAATAGAGCGAGTGAGCGAGCAAGAGCGAGAGAGAGAGAGAGAGAGAGAGAGAGAGAGAGAGAGAGAGAAGAAACCGAAGAGCGAGGAAACTACAATAACAAGAAGAGAAAGCTAGAGAAACTGGAAAAGATCCCTAACTCTCCTTCCCCTCCCTCATCCCTCTCACCCCCCATCCCCACCATCCTCACCCACCGTCTCCCTCATTCCCACCACCCCCACCCGCCATCTCATTCATCCTATCCCTCCCCCATCCAATATCTCCAATATCCTCCACCCACCTTCTCCGTAATCCATTCCCCAGGCTCCTTCACCCCTCCTTCCATCTCCTTCATTCCATTAATCCCCCACGCACCTTCTCTCCCCTCCCCCTAACCCCCACTCACATACAATTCCTCCATCTTTCCCCCACCCATTATCTCTCTTATCCCCCCCATCGCCAAACCCCACCCACTTTCTCCTTCATCTCCATCTCCCTCCTCCTCCTCCATCCCCTACCGACCTTCTCCTTCATCTCCCTCCCCCACACTCCTTCACCCTTCCGTCAATCTCCCTCCTCCTCCTCCCCTCCATCCCCCCACCAACCTTCTCCTTCATCTCCATCTCCCTCTTCTTCCTCCATTCCCCCACCAACCTTCTCCTCCCTCTCCCTCCCCCACCAACCTTCTCCTTCATCTCCCTCCCTCACACTCCTTCACCCTTCCATCCATCTCCCTCCTCCTCCTCCATCTCCCTCCTCCTCCTTCCCTTACCCACCCACCCCCTCCCTCCCTCCCTCCCTCCTCACCCCCAGCCTAGAGCACTGGGTGTCACTGAGGAGCGAACCCTTAGCATTATGCAGGTCCGACCACCACGTGCCTTAGGGTCACCGGACGCCTTTTTCGGGAATGTTTGTTCTTGATTTTTTTGTGGTTGGGTCATATGATTTTTTTTTTTCTAAGGAGGGGGAGGGGGGGGTTCAATTGTTTCTGTTTGTTACTGTCTACGTGTCTGCCTGTCTGTCTGTCTGTCTGTCTGCTTGGTTGTTTGGTCCCTTTCTCGGTCACTCTTTTTGTCTCTGTCTATCTTTGACTTTGTCTTTCTCTCTCTCTCTCTCTCTCTCTCTCTCTCTCTCTCTCTCTCTCTCTCTCTCTCTCTCTGTCTGTCTGTCTGTCTCTCTCTCTCTTTCTCTCTCTCTTTCTCTCTCTCTCACTCTCTCTCTTTATCTCTCTTTCTCTCTCTCTATCTATCAATCTCCAACTGTTGATTTCTGGGTGAAATATTGCCCGGTTTCATAAATATTGCCAAATTACCACCCTACAAGCAGAAATGGGGTTCATTCCATTAAGTAAAAATCGAAACGACCAGTTCTTAGAACTACCAAGCGCAATAAGGCAAGGAAATACTTCCCCGTAGTGTCTATGACAGTGAACACATATATAAGCTCGGTTGGTGCTCTAGTGTCACGTCAGTTTTCCATCAGTTTAATAAATAGACAAAAACACAAACAAAGTCAGAGTTGGGAACTGAAGTGGCAGTTAAGGGGAGCTAATGATAATATATGAAGATTCTAAGAGAGATTAGTAAAACAAAATAAAGAAGAATAGACGTATGAGTCTGAGCCTTATACTGTCAGATATCCTTCAAGAAAATTAAAGTCTAAATTTTCACAATTAAGAATAGGTATCCTGCAACTAAGGGACGAAACTGGGCGATTCCCCGACCTGCAATTACATGAAAGAATATGTGAATATTGCAGGAAGAGGAATATCACTTCCTCTTGGAATGTACTTTATACTCGGATCTGAGGTAAGAACTTGGCATTGTTTACAATCAACATAAAACAAATCTATAGTCTTTGTCTAGAGATAATAAGCTAGAGTGTATAGCTGGAGACGAGAAAGTGCTTTTAAAGGTTACATATCTTAAAACGAATGTCAACCATAAAATTAAAAAAAATCACGTCAGTGTTAGTTCCATATATAAATAAGAATTGTGATCAATATTCTCTATGTATGATTTTGTGAAAAAAAAAAAAAAAATCAGAACCCTCAATTCGTTCTCGTTCGAGTATATGTGTGTTTGTATGTTAGAGGGATTTACTAGAAGAACGCCCTTATCAATGACGATCCTCCGTCTTCTTCGACTCACTCCGTCATGCAGCGTTATACCAGGCTCTTCCCTTCATTATATTCCTCACGCTGTGGAGTTTCTTGTCGCTGGGAGTGGATTGTTTTCTTGTCGCATGCTTTCCTGTCTTTGTTTGCATCTTGATAAGGGTTTGGGTCACCGCTACCACCCACGTTGATTGGGGTCAAATTGCAATGTTGGATTAGCCGCTGCCGCGTATGCAATTGCAGAGGTAATGGTTGTGATTGCATACGTAATGGGTGAGATCACTCACTTCATGCAAAATAACGAAGGATGGAAATTAGCATAAAAAGAAACACAGGATGGAGAGAGAATGATATTATTTGCATTTCTCTACCTGTCTTTCTATTTGCCATTGAGAGACTAAAGTAAATGAACATGCACTGATTCATATAATTGTGAGACGAAGAACAAACTCCATGATGCATAAGAACTAAGGAAATTGAAAAACGAAGAAGAAAAAAACAATAAGCGAAACACACATAATATCATTATGGTAATATGAGCAACAAAAAGTGTTGTAATTCAGCAGTCTAGATACATACATACACACTCATGTACACACTCATGCACACCCTTCCATCCACACACACACACACACACACACACACACACACACACACACACACACACACACACACACACACACACACACACAACACACTCGCGCACACCCATCCATCCGCACACACATGCGCCCACACATCACACGAGCGCACGCACACGTACATACATTTAGTTTATATACAGTTAAAATGTAGATTTTATATATCCATTAAACACACACACACAGACACGCACACACGCACAGACATTCAGTTTATATATGTTTAAATGCAGATTATACACATAACACACACGCATACACTTACATTCAGTGTATATACAGTTCAAGTGCAGATTATATAACGAGGCGCTAAGGAAAAAATAGTTAATGATGGAAGCCCAACTACCACCACTGCTACTACCGTACTTATTACCATTACTACTACTACTACTACAAGTATTACTATTGCTACTTTTACAACCGGTTGATAGTAATGGTAAACAGAATTCTAACCATATATATACATTTTATTATCATTGAAAGATGGTGACAGTAAGAAATGACAAGTTATCATTCCCCCCCGGCCCCCACTCTTACCTACATATTGTTTAAATGAACATTCTTATACATAATCTCATGCCCCTCCCTCTAACAGCCCCTCCTCCTTACCCCTACTTTCGTCCCATCGCTTTCCCTACCATTTCCTCTGCCTCGACACCCACCTTAACACCCCTAACCATCCTTACCTTACATTTCAACCACTATGTACGTCTCCCCCCCCCTTAGAGCACCTGTATCCCTCCTCTTAGAGCACCTGTATCACCCCCCTCCCCCACTCCATCTCCCCCCGTCCCATTCCATATCCCTCCTCCTCATCCTCCTCCTCCTCTTCCTCCCCCACCTCCCTCTGCTACCCCCACATTTTCGTATCAAAGTTCTTCCTCTTCTCATGCTACCTTTCCTCCTTGCTTCATATCCTTGTAAAAAAAACAAAAAACAAAAAACAAAAAAAAAAACTTATAAACTGCAATACGATTACAAAATATTCACGAATGGTCAGACATGAATGACCTTGTTGCATAGATTCGTTGATGTAAAGCTACTCATTATCGTAACCGATGGAATAAGATATATTAGATTTTAATTGGCAATCTTTGATAAGAGATAGAGTGGAGGAAGCATAAAAAAAATAAGGATAAAAAAATATGACCCTATGTTTTACCTTTCGTAAGGGAAGGGTGTTAGGGTGAAGGAGCGTAATTGGGACTTTGAGACAGTCTTAGGGTGATTTAGGGTGGGTGACTAGACGCCTTGTGGGTGTGAGGGAAGGTGATATAAAAAAAAGGTGTAGGAGAGAGGGTCTAAGAGAGAGATTTCAGGTGTCTTGGAAGAGGAGAGGGAGAGGGAAATGGGAAAGGAGAGAAGGAAGAGAGAGAGAGGAAAAGGAGGAAAAGAAGAGATATGAAGACATGGAAATAATGGAGGAGATGAAGGAGGAGGGAGAGGAGGAGGAAAAGGAAGAGTAGGTGGGGAAGAAGCGAAGAAGAGACGAAAGGAAAAAGAGAAGAAATAAGAGAATGGAAGGGGAACAAAAAGAAGAAATATGGGAGGAGGAAGAAGAGAAAAAGAAATATGAAAGGGGAGAGAGATGAAATAAGCAGGAGATAGAAGATAAGCCAAAGGAAGAAAAACAAAAACCAAAAATAAAAGCAGGGGGAGAAGGAACAGAAGAAGGAAAAAAAAGAGGAGACAAAGGAGAAAAGTTAAAGAAGAGTAAAGAGAAGAACAAGACGAGGAAGGAGAGAGAGAGAGAAGAGGAAAAGTTCCCTAAGAGAGATTACCACCCGGGGTAATGATACATGAATTGATCACATATGCAAAACTGAGCATTAGCCAAATTAAAAACGGTGTGACAGGCAAATGCATCCCGGGCCAGAGGAGCCTAATGACACAGCAGGAAATTGTGACAAGGGAATAATTGCACGGAGGGAAAGGGGGAGGGGGAGGAGGTGGGGGGAACGGGAGGTGGAGGAGGAGGGGCAGAGGAAGGGGGGAAGGGGTGGAGAGGAAGAGGGGGAGAGGGAAGGGTGGAAGGGGGGGGGGTGAAAAAGGGGAAGGGTGAGGGAAGAGAGAGAGGTTGAGGGGAGGTGGGAAGAGAGTAGTGGAGGGAAAAGGAGAAGGGGGATGGAGTGGTGGAGAGGATACAGCGAGTGGCAGGGGAAAGGAGTAATGCGAAGAACCGCCAACTCAGCTCGTCGAGGAATAACCTAAATGATAGAGGAAAGGGAGAAGAAGATAGAGATAGAGATAGATAGATAGATAGAGAGAGAGAAAGAAAGAGAGAGAGAGGGACAGAAAGAGAGAGAGAAAGAGAGTATAAATACCCCCACCTCCCTTCCCTCTCCCTCTCTCTTCCAACCGCCCCCCCCCTTATATAATTCTCCATATTCCTCTTCCTCCAACGTCGAGATTTCGTCCCCCGCGCTGGCTCGACCTCCGGCTGCGATTCCTATCGTGGTTCTTGCCCGTGTTTGCGGCCTGCGGGACACACCAGATGACTGCTACGCGTGGTGGGAAATGAATTCGTGCAAATTTCCATGAATGATTTCCTCTCCCTCTCCCTCCCTCCTCCCTTCCCCCCTCCCCCTCCCTCTTTCTACCGCCCACCACTCCCTCTCCCTCCCCTTCCCCTCCCTCTCTCTCTCTCCCCCCGTCCCACTTTTTCCTCTCTCTTCTCTTCCTCTTCCTCTCTTCTTCTTCATCATCATCATCATCGTTTTCTTCTTCTTCTTCTCTCACGTGATCCCTTTCTTGTTTGGCTTTCTTCTCTTCTCTATTTTCTCTTTTCTCTCGTCTTCTCTTCCGTCTTCTTTCCCTTGATTCATTCATTTCTTCATTTTCTTTCTCTTCATCTCTTCTTTCTCCTCTTTCCATTTCTCATCTTCTTCTTCTTCTTCCCTGCGATTTCTTTCCTTTTCTGCTTTCTTCTCCTCTCTCTTCCATCTCCTCTTCTCTCTTTTGTCATCTTTCTTCCTTTTTTCCTTTTTTCTCCTCTCTCTCCTCCTCCCCTTCCTCTTGTTCTACTCTTATTTTTTTTCTTTCATCTTCCTCTTTTTCTTGATCCTTTTTTTTTTCTTTCTCCTTTCTATCTTCTCTTTCTCTGTCTCTTCTTCTTTTCTTCTTATTCATTTTCATTTCCTTGCTTCCTCTTTCCCTTTTTTCTTTTCTCTATCTCTTCTATCCTTCCATCCGTTTTTCTCTCTGCTCTTTCCCTTCTTTGTTTCTCCTTATTCCTTTCCGCTCTCCCGTCCTCCTCCTTCAACGTCTTCCCTCTTTCTTCTTTCATCCTTCCTCCTTCCCTTCCATCTTCTCTCCCCTTCCCTTCATCTCATTTTCTTCCCTCTTTTCCCTTCTTCCTTTCCTCTCTTTCTTCCTTTTCAATTCCTCTTTCTCTTACTACCTTTCCTTTCTCCTTTTTCCCTGTCCCTTTTCACTTCTTACTTTTCTTTTTTTTTCATTTTCGCGTATATGAATAAATTTCTGTTTCATTTCTCTCTCTCTCTC
>NW_028234418.1:22951767-22954267 GCF_977035675.1 Penaeus japonicus
TAGTGTCCCATGGTTATTAGTTTGAGATTTTGCTGTTGCTGTCGTCGCTGATGCATTAGTTTTCAGTTTGATGTGATGACACTTACTAATTTTTGATGATACTAAGGCATGGAAATATCATCTTCTTATCATTCAACTAGTAACAGATTTTATGATTCACGTGTCAGATTTCTATGACTAGTATCGTGGCGTTGCTTCTCTCCACCTCCTCTTCCCCCTCTTCTTCTTCCTCTTCCTCCTCCTCTTCCTTTTCTTCCTCCCCGTCCACCTCTTCCTCCTCCTTCTCCTCCCCGTAATTACTCCTCTTCCTCCTCCTTCTCCTCCCCGTACTGCTCCTCTTCCTCCTCTTTCTCTTCCTCCTCCTTCTCCTCCCCGTCCTTACCCTCCTCCTCCTCCTCTTCCTCCTCCTCCTCCTCCTCTCCCTCCTCCTCCTCCTCCTCCTCCGCCTCCTCCTCCTCCTCCTCCTCCTCCTCCTCCCCCTTTCCCTCCTCCTCCTCCTCCTCTTCCCACTCTTCTTCTTCTTCCTCCATCCTCTCCTCCTCCCCCACCCCTCACTTCATTTAAGCCGTGTCATAATCGTCAACTTTCCCTTTTATCTAATCTTCTTAATTTGATTTTCACTCTTCAACTGCTTCTTCTCTTCTTCTCTCCTCTTCACTCTTTTATCCTTTTATCGGATTTGTTTTCCTCTTCTTTTCCATCTCGAATCCAAAGTTCTCTTTCTTTATCTTTTTGTCTTCCATAGTATTACAGTCAGTTTTCTTTTTCATCGTTTATTAAAAAAAAAAAAAATCATCTATCCTGCAATGCAAGATCACTTAAAATATAAGCAAGTCTGTTAGCTAAGTAAAGCAACCTGTCCTGCAACCGAGCATGCATTGGCAGGAGCTGTGACATGTTCAACAATCATGAACATTCACTTGAACACGATAACGAATAATCTAATGCTCTTTAAGGAACACCTAAGTACACAGCCTTGTGATGTTGTTATTTGAATGATAAGGCGAGTGTGGGTAACATTCTCTTTCTTCTTTTGTTTTTCCTCTTTTTCTTTCGCCTAATGGCATTTCTTTTTTTTTAATGATATTTAAGCTTATTCACTCTCTTTCATTTTATCTTCTTTCTCCTGTCTGCCTCTCCCTTTCTCCTCGTACACCCTCTCCTTATTTTCGCAGGTTTGTCTGCTTTTATATCTAGCTGTTTCTTTCTTTCTCTCTCTCACTCTTTCTCTCTCTCTCTCTCTCTCTCTCTCTCTCTCTCTCTCTCTCTCTCTCTCTCTCTCTCTCTCTCTCTCTCTCTCTCTCTCTCTCGTTCTCGCTCCCTTCCTTTTCTTCTCTTCTCTCTCTCTTCGATTCATTAAAGAGTGTCTATCCGTAATAGCATACTAACCGACACTCATTATTAACACATCTGTTATCACCACTGCTTGCCCACCATTGTGAAAACATGCCATCATACCACTTGTTTTCATATCCGGAGATAAAGACGAAACAGCTCATGATCGTCCTATCAATCTATCCCCTCCGATAGCTACAGTTCTCGAGAATTTAGTAGCCGACCAGTTAACAACATTCCGGGAATCCGAGAAGTATGCTATCCATCGAAACAGCATTATTAAAATGTATAGTGAATAAATTTACTTTTGGCAATGTAATGTCATTCTTCTTAATAAACTGAGAACTCACAGAACTGATAATCATTGGCTCAGAAAATACTTATCCACGAAATTATGTTAGTCAAAATCCGCGAAAATGTATTATGGAAACAAGCAGTCCCCTTTGGCATTCCACAGGGCTCCACTGATCTTGTTCGCAAAATTCATTTAATGATCTGTCGACTATTACAAAATATTGTCTTCTGGTCCAATGCGCAGGTGACTCACAATATGTTCACAGTCCTCTGAAAAAGATTCAACTCTCTCTCTCAAAAGTAAAAAGATATTTCAGTGTCAATGGCCTCAAACTGAATACTTATAAAATGCAACGTACCTTTATAGACAGCCGCCAAAACATTGCTAAAATTCGTAAGCTGTTATATCAAACCAAGTACACATAGACGGATATATGACCTTTGAGATTCACGTTGACAATTGTGTAATAGTAATGTGTACATTAATACACCGAAATGTCATATCAAAATCCCTATCTAAACAAGAATTTCAGCAGTTCAGAGTAGCATTAGGCAATGTAAAAAAAAAATGACATTATAACTCATCACATAACAAACTGACAAGGTTAAGAGACCAACATTATGACACAATATGACACATTCATATATGATTATCCTCATGGCTATAACCACTCCAAACAGGCTACATAACAGGTGTCCAAACAAGAGAAATTTCAAAAAAAGGAAACAAGAACAAAATAATTACAAATCTATGAATTTGTGATTTGGAAGTATCTGCCTCGAAATGTCTAAACTGAATACTTTCAAAGCAAAACTAAAAGAACACTTCAGTTCTCTCTCTCTCTCTCTCTCTCTCTCTCTCTCTCTCTCT
>NW_028234418.1:22959267-22961767 GCF_977035675.1 Penaeus japonicus
GATGGATGGGTAGATGAATGCGTGGATGGATGGATGGATGGATAGATGGATGGATGGATGGATGGATGGATGGATGTGCCGATGAATGTGTGGATGGATGGATGGATGGATGGATGGATGGATGGATGGATGGATGGATGGATGGATGGACGGATGGATGGATGTAAGGTTGGATGGATGGATGTGCCGATGAATGGATGGATGGATGGATGGATGTATGGATGGATGGATGGATGGATGGATGGACGGATGGATGGATGTAAGGTTGGATGGATGGATGTGCCGATGAATGGATGGATGGATGGATGGATGGACGGATAGATGGATGTATGGATGGATGGATGGATGGATGGATGGACGGATGGATGGATGTAAGGTTGGATGGATGGATGTGCCGATGAATGGATGGATGGATGGATGGATGGATGGATGGACGGATAGATGGATGTATGGATGGATGGATGGATGGATGGATGGACGGATGGATGGATGTAAGGTTGGATGGATGGATGTGCCGATGAATGGATGGATGGATGGATGGATGGATGGATGGACGGATAGATGGATGTATGGATGGATGGATGGATGGATGGACGGATGGATGGATGTAAGGTTGGATGGATGGATGTGCCGATGAATGGATGGATGGATGGATGGATGGATGGATGGACGGATAGATGGATGTATGGATGGATGGATGGATGGATGGATGGACGGATGGATGGATGTAAGGTTGGATGGATGGATGTGCCGATGAATGGATGGATGGATGGATGGATGGATGGACGGATGGATGGATGGATGGATGGATGTAAGGGTGGGTGGGTGGGTGGATGGATGGATGGAGAGGAAGAAGAAGGAGAGGAAGAAAAAGAAAAAGAAGTAGAGGAAAAAGAAGAAGGAGGAGAGGAGAAAAAGAAGGAGAGGAAAAAGAAGAAGGAGGAGAGGAGAAAAAGAAGGAGAGGAAAAAGAAGAAGAAGGAGGAGAGGAAGAAGAAGAAAAACAATTATAGAAAGGAAAAGACGAAGAAGGAGGGAGAAGAAGAAAAAGGAGGAAAGGAAGAAGAAGAAAAATAATTATAGAAAGGAAAAGACGAAGAAGGAGGAGGGGAAGAAGAAGAAAAAGAAGTAGAGGAAAAAGAAGAAGGAGGAGAGGAAGAAGAAGAAAAAAAAAGCGAAAGAAGACGAAGAAGAAGGAGAGGAAAGGGGAATAAAAAGGAGGAGAAGAAGAAGACGAAGAAGGAGGAGAGGAGAAAAAGAAGGAGAGGAAAAAGAAGAAGGAGGAGAGGAAGAAGAAGAAAAAAAACTATAGAAAGGAAAAGACGAAGAAGGAGGAAGAAGAAGAAAAAGAAGGAGAGGAAGAAGAAGAAAAAGAAGGAGCGAAAGAAAACGAAGTAGGAGAGGAAAGGGGAATAAAAAGGAGAGGAAGAAGACGAAGAAGGAGGAGAGGAGAAAAAGAAGGAGAGGAAAAAGAAGAAGAAGGAAGAGAGGAAGAAGAAGACGAAAGAGGAGATGAAGAAGAATAAAAAGGAGAGGAAAGAGAAGGCGAAGAAGGAAGAGAGGAAGAAGAAAAAAAGGAGAGGAAGAAGAAGAAAAAGAAGGAGAAGAAGAAGAAAAAGAAGGAGGAGAGGAAGAAGAAGAAAGGAGGAGAGGAAAAAGACGAAGAAGGGGAATGATGACAATAGTGGCAATAATGACAATAATAATAATGATATGTTGGTTACAATGATAATTATAATAATAACAATGGGAGTAATTAACATAATGATAAAGATAATTGCAATGGTGATAAAAAGAAAAAAGCGACAATAATGATGATGATGAGGAGGAAGAGCAGAAGGACGATGAACGGGAATAGGAATAGGAGGAAGAGGGAGATGGAATAGAAGGGGAAGAATAATAATAAGAAAGATGGTATTGAAGAAAAAACAAAGATCAAGAAAGGAGAAAATATCTGCTTGTAGTGATAAATTATCCTTAATGTCATTATCATCATCATCATCATCCTCGTTATTAACAAAGTTATCATTATTTTCGTTTCCATCATTATTCCAGTTCTGATTGATGTAATCGATTCTTCTATATACTTTTTTGTCTTTTTGTGCTAAATCGGGCATGTCTGTCTTGTTGGTCTGTAGAAACATTTGGGTTTTGGTTCATAATGGCCAGACATAAACAGACAAAAAGGGGAAATTATTCTACAGAGAGACATGAAAAGAACATAATATTCACTTGAACATTTTACATAAGTCTAGTCTCATAAGATCAAAGGTACTATATCATAATTTGAGAGAAATTGACACTTCCTTGCGTATTGCAATCAGTCAAGTTTTAAGCTTGAATAATAGGTATAGGGTATGTTGATATTCCCTGTAGAAACCTATAATTCGCCTATGTATGGATTTATAGTTCACAAAACCCACACTTACATGCAGATGCATATCAGAACATACATACATACAGTACACCCATTTATATATACATACATATATACATACATA
>NW_028234418.1:22966767-22974267 GCF_977035675.1 Penaeus japonicus
CACGAGCTCGGAATATTTTCCCTTCATTGAAGTGTCTGTAGCACACCGATGCGTCATCTGGTCTGTGGCATTCTCGTAGCCCGTGGTCTCAGCTGGGGGGCGGGGGCGAGGGAGGGGGAGAGGAAGAGGGGGGAGGGGGCGAGAAGAGAGATAGTAGTGGGGGTTGGGGGCGAGGAGGAGTGGGGGGGGGGGTAGGGCTTAATTCCATCTGATGTAGTTATAATTCACTTCAAGTCAGGCATGGTTATCGTAATAGTTCGTCGGGATGAAGTATAATCGCAACGTGTGTGATGATTATGATGTCAGAGCGAAGATGCTATTTTCTTGTGCTTCGGAGCGAGTGTGTATGTCCGTTTGTGTTAAGATTGTGTTAAGTCTTTTTTTTTCATGTGATGATGTTACTCTTTTTTGTTGTTGTTAGTATCATCCCTTTGAGAAACGTAATGGTGTGATTACAGTGACCCTCACGGCAGCAGTCAGGATCTACAACCAGCGGGACATCACGGATACGGCCGCCACATGGGCCGTGCTCTCTCAGGAAAAGAAATCTATTGTGCATTTTCTCTGAGCCTTGTGTTAGCCAAATGAAATTAGGTGATTATTTATTTGTTGTTGGGTAAGTAGACGAGGGTGGAATATTCGATCACTTTTTGACTGGAGCTGAAAAGATTGTGGAATAATTCTTATAATAAAATCGTATGTATTCAAGGTGCCAAGCTTTAGCAAAAGATATTAAGATTAAGAACATGCCTACTTTCACAAAATTATGATGAGGCTAACAGTGATATCACTACTTCTAATGTTAAAGGCAATAACGATGATATTTATATTCGATAATGTATCTTACGAGAAATGTCTTGTGAGCTTTCAAATATCATGCAGTTACAATCACCCGGTAATGCAGTGCAAAGTCAAGCCATCAGAAATCACTGCCTTTCATCTGTGATACAAATAAAACTGAGGAACTTTTTGAATCGTTTCTATCAACTGAAGCATCATCGAATAAAAATTGACTTTCAATTTCCGAACATAGTCCTTTGTCTTCAAGTACTGTTTCTCGCTTTCTATTGCAGGAAGGAGATCGAATATTCTAATATCACACACAAAAAAAGAAAAAAGTTATGCGACTGGAACGCCTTAAATCAGATTCAAGTAATAGGTAGAAATGTAGAAATATAGATGAATAAAGAGATAGATAGATGGATGGTAGAAGGGTATTAGAACTAGAAAATGATAGATAAAAAGAAACAAAAATAAACAAATGAAAGGGAGAGAACTACAGACAGAGATGGAACAAATGCAAAATAAAAGGCCGCCCAGGATGAGAGAGGGAGGGCGAGAGAGAGAGAGAGAGAGAGAGAGAGAGAGAGAGAGAGAGAGAGAGAGAGAGAGATAAAGACAAGCAGAGACAAAGACAGAGAGAGAGAAACGAGACGAGAAACCAATTAATTTTGAGGAATCGACTCTCATATTTCCTGAATCGAGACCAACTTTTTTTTTCCTCAATCACAAATTCATAGAATCCTCGGAGTCTTTGGAATCCAATTGAATGGCTGGAGGAATCTTCATTTATTAAGGTTGCATCGTTGGCATGGCAACGATGCAACCCTTTCCGGAATTCCCGTTGGAGATGTGTTGATATTATTCAGGGTTTCTTTGTTGCTGTTGTTTTTGTTGATTTTGGTGGTGAAGTGGAAATTGATGGTGATGGTGGTATTAATGATGATGGTGGTGGTGATAATGATGATGGTGGTGATGATGATGATGGTGGTGATAATGATGATGGTGGTGGTGATAATGATGATGGTGGTGGTGATAATGATGATGGTGGTGATGATGATGATGGTGGTGATAATGATGATGATGATGGAGGTGATAATGATGATGATGGTGGTGATAATGATGATGATGATGGTGGCGATAATGATGATGATGGTGGTGATTATGATGATGATGGTGGTGGTGATTATGATGATGGTGGTGATGATGATGATAGTGGTGATGATGATGATGATGGTGGTGATGATGATGATGGTGGTGGTGATGATGATGATGGTGGTGATGATGATGATGGTGGTGATGATGATGATGATGGTGGTGATGATGATGATGGTGGTGATGATGATGGTGGTAACTGATGATGATGATGGTGGTGATGATGATGATGGTGGTGATGATGATGATGATGATGGTGGTGATGATGATGATGATGGTGGTGGTGATGATGATGATGGTGGTGATGATGATGGTGGTGATAATGATGATGGTGGTGATAATGATGATGGTGGTGGTGATAATGATGATGATGGTGGTGATAATGATGATGGTGGTGATAATGATGAAGATGGTGGTGATAATGATGGTGGTGATAATGATGATGGTGGTGGTGATAATGATGATGATGGTGGTGATAATGATGATGGTGGTGATAATGATGAAGATGGTGGTGATAAGGATGATGATGGTGGTGATAATGATGATGATGATGGTGGTGATAATGATGATGGTGGTGATAATGATGATGGTGGTGATAATGATGATGGTGGTGATAATGATGATGGTGGTGATAATGATGATGATGATGGTGATAATGATGATGATGGTGGTGATGAAGATAACGATGATGTTGATAATTATGACTGACGATAATAACAGCTCGCAAGTACTGCTGCTTCTATTGTCATTACTGAACTACATGTGCTAAGGCATATAATTACATTTACTACGACCGCTACTACGGCTACAACAACAATCACAAAATAGCAATATTCTATAAAAACAACGACAACAACATAAAGGATATACTCTCAATAGATACAACGCAAACAAGACAAACAGAGCGCAGAACACCCAGTCATGCAATCACTAGCCAGTCATGCAGTCACCGAACCAGTCATGCAATCACTTAGCCAGTCATGCAGTCACCTAGCCAGTTATGCAGTCACCTAGCCAGTTACGCAGTCTCTTAACTAGTAAATTACTAATCATCATGCATAACATCTACTTAGTCACCCAGTCATCCATCCAGTCACTCATCTAATCGTCCAGCCAGCCAGTCTTGCAGTTACTCCAGCTACCTAAGCAATCACATAGCTAGTCAATCCATCCAGTTACCCAGCCAGTTGTCCAAACTGTCCGTCGTGTAGTCACCCAGCTAATCATCTAACTAGTCAGTCACCCAGTCAGTCACCCAGTCATTCATCCAGTTAGCTAGACAGTCCCTCAGTCACATATCCAGTTACGCAGCCGATTTAGCCATTCATCTAGTCAGACATCCAGTCAGGACGACGATAACCAAGCGAACCAATCAGCCAGTCACTCAGCCGATCAGTCATCCAGTCATCTATCCAGGCAGCCAAACAATTACCACGATAACCAATCAGCCAGTCACCTAGTAGGTTACGTATCCTATCAGTCAGACAATTAGCTAGCCAGTCACCCATCCACGCATAAATCCAGTCAGTCATCCACTCAACCATCCAGTCCCATATCCAGTCAGTCATCCACTCAACCGTCCAGTCAGCCATCCACTCAACCACCCAGTCATCCAGCCAATCACCTCGCCAGCCGGACACCGAAGGCCCCAGCCTTCTGTCTGCCTTCTGGCCGCAAGATAAGGCTTTCCACTTAAGGCAGCCATCCTCTATAATGATTATTCATAGATCATACTTACCTGGGAATTAATTAATGTATAGACTGCCCTTCGGAGGCCTGGCGAGGTTCATGTTATCTCGGCCGAGGAGGGAAATGCCGCGATAGAAAGGAAATTGTAGTTTTTTTTTCCCTTAAAATGTTCGCGTGTGTGTATGTGTGAGGGGGTGGGGGTATATGCGTGTGTGTGTGTGTGTGGGTGGGAGGGTGTTATGTGCGTGTGTGTGTGTGGGGGGGGAGGAGAGGGGATGTGTGTGTGTGTGAGTGTTTGTGTGTGTGTTGTGCTGTGTAATGCGTGTGTATGTGTGTGTTTATTCATCTATCTATTCATATCGATCAGTCTATCTGTCTTTCTACTTGATCTCTCGTCCATTCTTCTAAATTGATGTATCTATCTTATGTATATTACAGGGATAACTAGGGACTATTATAGCATTTCTTATAATAAATGGTAACATGCATGTATATAGCACTGCCAGTAATAATGTTTTTAGTGACAGTATCTGCATTGAGAACTAAAAGATTAGATCGATAAGCAAAGAGAGAGAGAGAGAGAGAGAGAGAGAGAGAGAGAGAGAGAGAGAGAGAGAGAGAGAGAGAGAGAGAGAGAGAGAGAGAGAGAGAGAGAGAGAGAGAGAGAGAGAGAGAGAGAGAGAGAGAGAGAGAGAGAGAGAGAGAGAGAGAGAGAGAGAGAGAGAGAGCATCATTTAAACCATCACGTGCAAGTAATGTGGTGATTTATGTGACAATTTAATGCAATAATAACACTAACAGTAGCAGCAAACAAGAGTCGTAACAGTAGCAGCGTAGAATCACAATTACTAGCATTACTGTATAACATGTAGGAGTAATAGCAGTGCAGTAGTGAAAGCATTATTTGTAGTAGTAGTAGCAATAGTAAGTGTTTTTGTGTAGTTTTGATAGCATTCGTAGAAGGAATAGTAATATTCTTTTCATCATCGTTATCATTGATATCATCATCATTATCATTAATGTTATTATCAGTATAATCAATATCATTATCACTATGATTGATGTCATTATCATTATCCTCATATATATCACTACCATCATTATCGTCATCATGATTGTCAAGAGTAAATAGAACAGGAGAGTAATAAGGCCGGTGACGATAATGCCATTTTGAATGATTAAACCAAAACAAATGAAGTGGCTCGGACGTGTATCTGATATAATGGCAATCGAATGGGAATCTATCTTGGACTTTTCTCTCTGTGTGACTTTTCTATGTCTCTCTCTGTCTATCTATCCCTGTTTCGTCTCTCTGTCTCTGTTTCTGTCTTTCTCTCCCTTCCTTTCTCTCTCTCTCTCTCTCTCTCTCTCCCTCCCTCTCTCTCTCTCTCTCTCTCTCTCTCTCTCTCTCTCTCTCTCTCTCTCTCTCTCTCTCTCTCTCTCTCTCTCTCTCTCTCTATATATATATATATATATATATATATATATGTGTGTGTGTGTGTGTGTGTGTGTGTGTGTGTGTGTGTGTGTGTGTGTGTGTGTGTATGTGTGTGTATGTGTGTGTGTTAGTGTGTGTGTATGTGTGTGTGTGTATGTGTGTGTATGTGTGTGTGTGTGTATATACATATATATATATATATATATATATATATATATATATATATGTATTTATATAAGTATATATGTATATATATATATATATATATATATATATATATATATAATATATATATATATATATTATATATATATATGAATCGCTAGCTCTATATAAAAAGTTTCAGTTCTCCTTAATGGTCTTCATTTTTTTTTCCACATCAATGACGTCATCCGCGTCTAATTATAATGTATAATGGATTGCAACGCCTCGTTTTAACAATCAGTTATAAAATAAAGGGAAGAAAAGAAGAAATATAGAGAAAACAAGACACAAATAGGAAAGGGAGAGATAAAAAAAAAATATGATAAGAAAGATATAAAATCAAGGAAAATAGCAAAGAACTCGATAAAAAAATAATACGAAGAAATAAATGATGAACACTACAACAAGACCCCCTCCCCCTCCCCCCAAAAAAAAGAAGAGACAGAGGAGAAAAAACACTTAAAAAATACTTCTTACGAATACATGAAGTTGACCGATCCCATCTCGCTCCCGGAAAACAGCACCATGTTTTAGCGCTGACAAAGTGTGCCACCGAGTGTCCAAACAAGCTTGCCATTTTGAGGAAGATCTAGCACTGGCCTTGAGCCCCCTCCCCCCTCCCCCCCTCTCCCTGAACTCTACCTTACCGATATATCATAGACACCAGCACACCCATCGCAACCGCACACAGAACCAGCGACCTCGGCCCGTGCGTGTCTTAGGGTACCGGGAAAACATCTTTTGTAAGAGATGATGTGGAACCTTTTATTACTAATACTTTTTTTTCTTGCATTTTTTTTTCTTCTTCATGGTTTTCTATATGTTGTGTTTGCTTTCTGCCTGTTGTGATGTTATCTCGGGCGTAAGCGGATCGCGGTGGGTTGTGGTAGATGGTGAGAGAGTGAGAAGGTGAGGGACGGACGGACGGAGTGAGGGGTAGGGGGTGGGGGAGGTGAGAGAGGGAGGGAGGGAGCTGTAGCAGTAGCCTGAAGCTGAGCCTCCCCCGATACATCATCATTACTGCAGCTCCTCCTCCTTCTCCTCCTCCTCCTACCCTCCACTTCCTCCCCCTATCTACCACCCTCCCCTCCCATCCTCTCCTCTCCTTACCTTCCACCCTCTTCCCGTCCCCTCCCCCCTTCCTCCTCCTCCATTTCTCATTTCTTCTTCCTTCATCCCCACCTCCAAACCCTCCTCCTACAGCCCCTCTTCCTCTTCCTCCTCCTCCTTCTCATTTTCGTAGAAGAATCTTAACTTTCGTTTGTGAATCATCACAAGTATTATAAAACCGCAGGACGCGTTATCTTTGAGAAAAAAAAAATACATGTAATGGCAACGAATATCTGATGGAAAGAATGATGGTCTTTCTATCACTATTGTTATGAATCCGAATTATACAACTTCTAAGGGATGCTCAACATGGCCTTGGTATCCGGGCCCATTCCCAGACTGCAGGGTTGGGTAGGTGTGTCTATGCATTCTAATCAATCACCTACGTTGCAAGCTAATGCATAATCATGGGCTAATTAAAGCATAGGACTCACCGGAATCATTACCATCAAGTGACAGTTCATTTTCTTTTTTGACATCACAGGTTAATGAAAAGCAAAGGGATTTAGTCTGTCTATCTAATCATTTGTCTGTTTCTCTATCTGTCCACTTAGACATCTCTTTCTCTCTCTCGCTCATTCTCTTTCATCCTCTGCCCCCCCCCCCCACATACACACCTATCTCTTTCTCTCTCTCTCTCTTTCTCTCTCTTTCGCTCGCTCTCTCTCTCTCTCCCTTCTCTCTCTCTCTCTCCCTTCTCTCTCTCTCTCCATCTCTCTCTCTCTCTCTCTCTCTCTCCTCTCTCTCTCTCTCCCTCCCTCCATCTATCTATTCATACTGAAATCTGCAGCCAAAACCTTTATCAGGATGGGTCTATACCACCCATGTTTGGCGGTCACGTCGACCATGATCATCTCAAGCCAGCGAGATTAAGATTCAGGTCCTCGAGAAGCAAGGGAACTCATGCGGTCGGTGTTTTATTCCTGGCGTTACACTAAAATAATATATTATTATGGCTTTATTGTGGTTATATATGACGTCATAAACGGCGCTGCCTCATGTAGAATAATCTCGGCCCAAAGGAGGTGCTCTTTTCGTTCCAGATACCTTTGCAGCCGAAGGTGACAGAGGTACGGAGTTTATCGTGCGGGGAGGCTCTTGGGCTTGGTAATCATACTGTGCAC
>NW_028234418.1:22979267-22981767 GCF_977035675.1 Penaeus japonicus
TACTCCTCCTCTCCGCCATGCTTTACATACTTCATAAAACATGCCATCTCCTCGCTGATTCCCAAAGGCATAGTCTAACTTCACCCAGGATGGAATAGCTTCGCGGAGATGGATCAGAGTGCGAAGAAGTTGGGGCTAATTTTCACTGAACTTCACAGGAGGAAAGTTGTTGGGCAGTCAGTTTACTCGCTGGCACGTGTCAAGTGCATGTTTACGTTTTTATTTATATTTGTTTAGCTATACTTTTTTACGGTTTTGTATAGTCGTTCATATATCTATTTGCTAGCCTACCTAACCTAACTTCTTCAACTATGAATTCACTTGTCTGTCCATCCATTTTCTTATTTATCAGCCTATCTATATGTTCGCCTGTCTATTCACCTATTCTATTCATTTATTCATTACCACCACAGTTGACAATACCAGAGCGAAGCAGACTCACGTATTAATTCAGATACCATCTCTCCGTTCACGTATCTATATCTACCCACCTTCTTATCTTTTTACATGACAATTTACTTTACTTCATAATTAATCCCCATCACCAACGCTACCCATGTCATCATACGCATCTACCTATCCTTTTATTAGTTTATCTGTATACCCAGCAATATCTATTCATTGATTCATCAACACCTATCTATCTGTCTATATTTCAATTATCCATTTATCCATCGCCAGGCACTCGTTTCTATCCATATATCGTTCTACTTATTAGGCTGTCTTTCAGTCTATATATCTATCCAGCTATCTACTGATGCCCATCCCTATTCATCTATCCATCAACAGATACAAAAAAAAAAAAAAAAAAAAAGCTCATATGCCTAACCTACCTCTACATTAACCTACATTAACCTACCTACCTACCTCTACATTCACCTACCTCTTGTATGTAAGCTATTGCATGCAATGAATAAAAAGTACGTTTGTATGGATGTATATGTTTACGTATTGTGTGTAATTACATGTACGTATGTATGTATGTATGTATGTGTGTGTGTTTATGGATGCATCTACCTACCAGCACATTCACCCTGTCTATCTGTCTATTTGTCAATTTGTCTATCATTCTACTTACATACTTATTTGTCTACCTATCTAACCACCTGTCTATTCATCTACCTAACTTATAGCCTACTTACCGTCCAACCTCCCTATCTATCTGCTTATCTACCTACTTACCTACCTATCTACCATTCTACCTACCTATTTATCCATCTGCCTCCTACCTATCCATCTGCCTCCTACCTATCCATCTGCCTCCTATCTATCCATCTGCCTCATATCTATCCATCTGCCTACCTATCTAACCTATCAATATATCTATCTATCTATCTATCTATCTATCTATCCATCTACCTACCTATCAACCACCCAACCTCCCTACCTCCCCACTTACCTACCTATCAATCAATCCAGCCATCTATCCATCTATCCCCCCCCCCCCCCCCACCACCACCACCAAAGGGCCAGCAGATCCAGGCAGGCTCTCTCCTTCCCTCACCAGACGCACCACCTCCGAGTCCAACACCTCTCATCACCCGAAACACACCCTCTAATTTTGACACATTCCAGGTCAAATAGAGGCTCCAGCTTACTGCATGTCTGGGTTCAAGTTCGCGTCTACAGATGGCTGGTGGTTTGGAGGTCGTCGCCTTTTGGGTGTTTGTTTTCTTTGGTGTGTTTGTGTGTGTGTGTGTTCGTGTGTGGTTGTGTTTTATTTTCTTTGTTCGTTTTTAGTTTGTTGGTGGTTGATGCATTTGATTTAAGAAAGGGGTGTATGCTTTGGAGAAATGGATTTGGGTCAATTGCAGAGAAAAACAAATGTTTGAATATTTATTCGTTTGTTATTTTTTTTGTCTTTTCTTATTTGTTTGGTCATCTCTACTAGTTTACCCATTTCTTGGGTGGAGAGATTTTTATGTCATGTGTGTTGATTTGTGTGTGTGTGTTTCTTCTTTTTTCATTTACAAATATATTTGATTGTAGAGAGAATTTTGCGTTTAGAGTATGTTTAGAGATATGTGTCGATGGTGTTTCCAGTGATGTATTTATTCGTTAGATATGTTTAAGCGCATTCTGTCGGTACCTAGAATGTAATATGTAATATCATACATAATCCCCCTCCTCCATCACTCCTCCTAATCCAAACATAATTGAATTTCAACAATCAATAGTCCATAAAATCAAAAGCTAAACTCCATAAAGCACAACCCAGGCCTCGAGAGGTTACCATGGAAACGCTAGCAATCCCGTAAAACTTTCGAGGACAAATAGACCATGGGCTTTGTGGAGGGTGTACACGAGGGCGCTATTAGGAGACTGGAAGGACCTTCGTGACGTGAAGCTGTGCCGGTCGTGAGGACACTATTACTCCTACAGGTAGGGGTCCTAACAGGTCCTGCGTGATAGTGGAATGTGGCTTTGTAAGGATGTAGCAGGATATTGATATTAGGGGAATAGAAAAAAAATGGAGAAAGAGAGACAGAGGGAGGAAGGG
>NW_028234418.1:23006767-23009267 GCF_977035675.1 Penaeus japonicus
TGGGCAGACTCGCAGCAGAATGCCTGACCTTCTGCCGAGAGTCGTCGATATAATGACGTCCTACGCGGCGGTCGCTCTCTGTGATTGCAGAGGATTTTGCTAATTTAATCTTGGAAGTACCAATCTATGCATGCAGGCACGCGGATAAGCACACAAGTTTACATACATACGCACGAACACCATACTCACACGTATACACACATTCACACACGCACTCATACATGCACATACGTATAAATTCTCTTTCTATGTATCTCACTCTCGATTTTATTGTCGGTCAGCCTGTCTGTCTGTCTGCCTGTCTGTCTATTGCTCTCTCTCTCTCTCTATCTCAGACCCAGATATAAAGACACACTCAAATAGACCAATAATAAGACGCAATACACAGTCTCATGGCCGCGACCACGAAGAACTGTATGCCATACCATGAGCAAGGGCAAAGCGAGAAGGGGCAACAGGTACCACATCTATATAAGAGCGTGCACAGGCAGGCACAAAACCCCCCTTGCTCTAACCAACCCCTTACTCTAAACACTCCCAACTTCTAAATAAAAAAAACCTTTGCTGTAAACACTTACAACCTCGAAAGAAAGAAAGAAAGAAAGAAAGAAAAAAAAAACAGAGTCTAGCCAAAAACAAGACTTAATTGGCGCGACGCATTTTAAGCCGAGTTGGAGCGCCCGTCCGATTTGTTCTGCAGTGTCCGCCATTGTGCTCCACCGGGTTGTATTTTTAACCTCCTGTCCGGTAGCCTGTGTTGGGGATTTAGCTCGGGTTAGATACGCTGCTGTTATGATGGATTCTGGCTTCTTGGAATCTTTGGGGCTGTTTGTTTGGGGGCATTTTTCTCTCCTTTTGCCTCGCTCGGTTGGCTCGTTTTCCATGAAGTGACGATATTTCTCCCTCAGGTTGGGTTTTGTGTTCGCGGGGATACGTGCGCAAAAATGGAGATGAAGGAATACGAGAGAGAGAAAGGGAAACGAGAACGAAAATAGTGATACGTAAAGGAAAGAAGAAGCAAAACGATGAAAGAAAAAAAGGGATAAGCTAAGATTAAAAAAATAATAATAATAAAAAAAAAAATAGAAGTAAAAGTTAAGAGAATGTCTTCCACAAATTAAAATGCTCTTTGTCCTTGCGTTGGTGTTTGGAGGCGAGACGCTCAGCGTGCATTTGATCTCGATTAATTCTTAATTGATGTAAAAACGACTTGTCATGCAACCAGCGGCGGGAACGTGTGAAATCGGTTTATCTTTTGCGTCGGCGGAATGAGCTGCACCGGGGATTAATTTCCGTGTCACGTTGGGTGTCAAGTGTCGGGAACAAGTGTCGTCTCAAGGTTACGAGGGGGAGCCTCTTCTACTCTTTCGTTTTTATACCTTTTCTTTTATTCGAGTGAGCGGGGGAAGGGAGAGGGAGGGAGGGAGAGAAAAAAATAAAGGGAGGGATGAGAGGAGTGGGTCACACAGAGAGTGAAAAAAAGAGAAAATGAGAGAGAGAAAGAGAGAGAGAGAGAGAGAGGGGGGGAGAGAGAGAGAGAGAGAGAGAGAGAGAGAGAGAGAGAGAGAGAGAGAGAGAGAGAGAGAGAGAGAGAGAGAGAGAGAGAGAGAGAGACAGACAGACAGACAGACAGAAACAGAGAGAGGGAGAGAGAGAGAAGAGAGAGAGACAGACAGACACAGACAGAGAGTCAGAGAAAGAGAGAGAGAACAAGAGAAGCAAACAGAGACAGACAGAGAAAGAGAAAACAAGAGAGACGAAAAAAAGAGGGTGTAGGAAGCACAAGGAGAAGGAGGACGTCACACCACCGCAGCACCGACTAAGCTGGGCTAGTCTTCCTTGGGAGTGAGACGACCTGGTATTCAATAGCTATGTACACAGGCCAGTATCAACTTACATTTAATAGCACGAACATGAGTAACCTCATTAACACCAGGAACGATATCAGTATTGACTTTAGCACAGAGCATTAACAAAAAAAGAGGCCTTAGCAAACCGAGCAACACCAATAACAACGCTACTAAAGTATTATCTGCAACAGGAACAACACTGACTTCAGGTTCATGAATATCTTGCAACGCATAAGACAACTTGGAAATCAGTGTCGCTGGTCACGCTTCGGGTTTATTGATTTTGCTTGCAGAGGGATAAATAGCGAGAGATCTGGGCGACCATTGCGAGAAGGAGGAAGAGGAGAAGAGGAGGAAGCAAAAGAGGAAGAAGGAGGAAGATGAAAAGAAAAGGAAAAGGGAGATAATTAATTTTTTAAAGGGAGAAAGAGATTCAGAAAAATACGAAAAGGGAAAAGGTGAATGAGAAATGAAGAAGAAAAAAAAGAAGGAATAGAAGTATGAGAAGATGAAAAAAAAATAGAAAAGGACTAAGAAGAAAGAAAAGAGAAAAAAAAAAATAATAACAAGACGAATTAGAACGAAAAGGAAGAACAATGGAAAGAAGAAAAAGAAGAAATAAAATATATGCATCTCGAAATTCGAGATGA
>NW_028234418.1:23036767-23041767 GCF_977035675.1 Penaeus japonicus
TGTGATTCTTTGTGTGGTTGTGCCGTGGTGTCTATTTTCATATCAATATGCATGTTTATTGGCTTGATAGACAGACAGACAGACAGAGAGAGAGAGAGAGAGAGAGAGAGAGAGAGAGAGAGAGAGAGAGAGAGAGAGAGAGAGAGAGAGAGAGAGAGAGAGAGAGAAGGAGAGAGAGAGAAGAGAGAGGAGAGAAGGAGAGAGAGAGAAGAGAGAGGAGAGGAGAGAAGGAAAGAGGGAGAGAGAGAGAGAGAGAGAGAGAGAGAGAGAGAGAGAGAGAGAGAGAGAGAGAGAGAGAGAGAGGGAGAGATAGATAGATAGATAGATAGATAGAGAGAGAGAGAGAGAGAGAGAGAGAGAGAGAGAGAGAGAGAGAGATAGACAGAGAGAGACAGAGAGAGATAGAGAGAGAGAGAGAAAGAGAGAACGGTACAGAAACAATGAAAGAGAATCAAAAAGAGAGACCGAAAAAGATTTTAAAAATATATACACATAGGCATGAAACAGCTAAACAAACAAACAGTGAAATAAATAAACAGACACAGCAATTAGAAAAGCAAAAACAAAGCAACAAAAGCTCAACTTCATAACGACGACAGCAAGGAGTGGCCGATACTAAGAAAGGGGGCTTGGAGGACGAGACACAAACCAAGGCGTTGACATCAATTAAGATATGTCACCGATTCTTACGTGACTTGGAATCCGTAGCTGTGAGGGTGGCCCAGCGAGACCTGTTGCGGCTCTTCTCAACGCGGTCTCCTGGTCTGCTGGAACGGGTCTTTTGGGAGAAGGCGCGCTGGTGGTACCTGGCAACTGTTTTCTTTACTTTATTATTTTTTTCGTTTTCTGTTTTCTCTCTCTCTCTCTCTTTATTGTTAATTCGTTTGCTTTTTTTTTGGGACAGTGAAAGGAACAGTGATAAAATTGTGAGATTTGTGATAATGATGAAATTAACAATAAGATTATTACAATAACGATAATGGAAATACAATATGATATAGTAATTGTATTGATAATGCTAATGCTAATAAGTATCACGAGATAGAGAATATAAAAACGATTTCAACAGTTACAATGACAATGACAGTGATAACAATGATAATGATGACAGTAATGTTAATAATAACTATAACCCCTCCAAAAAAAACACAACCACAACCGCCACAACTTACACCACCACTACCATCAACCACAACAATTCCAAACACTACTCCTACAACAACAACATCTCTAGAAACAACCACAACACCAAACGTCACCATCCCCAGCTCCCACCCACCCCTCCTCCCCTCCTCCCCTCCCCACCAGCCAACGCCAACCAATCATAATCAAGTTCTCCCTCGGACTTCAAAACAAGAGTCAGCAAGAAGAGTCCAGAGGAATGAAGAGGACATGAGAGGAATCAAAAGGAATCAGAGAGAGTCAAGAGTAGCGAAGAGAATCAAGGGGAGGCATGAACAAGCAAATTGAGTCAAGAGGGATAACAAAAACGGGATCAATAGAAATAAATAAGAATCAGCAGAAAGCAAGAGGAATTAATAGAAATGAATATGAATCAAGAGGAATCGATAGATATCAAGAGGAATCGATAGATATCAAGAGGAATCGATATATATCAAGAGGAATCAATAGAAATCAAGAGGAATCGATAAAAATCAAGAGGACCCGAGAAGTGTGTTTCGAGCCGCGTGATGGGTGGCTTCGAGTCGAAACAGGAACACATAAGGTGGCGTCGGGTGTTCAGGTGACCATTGCGTGTTATCGTTGAGGTCTTGTCGTATGCCTTGAATCCGTTAGGTGCGCATCTGAGCGAAATTGGACAAAGAAACATAAAGATGATTTTAAATGTCTTATATCTGTTGTAAATGATAGCATTATCTTTTTTTAGTCATCGAATATAATGGAGGTGGGGGTGGGGGGACTCTGTCTTCTTTTTATCCTCCATCTCCTTCTTCTGGTCTCTCTCTTCTTTTTTTTCTGGTAAACGCTAAATAAGCAACAGAGATATTAACCCGGAACGAACGAGAGAAAAAAACGCAACAAATTAACACAATGTCTGACATACTTTGGTCACTGTATCTTCATTTTATTACCTTTCGAGTCATCTTAATGAAAATATCACTAGTTAATACAAGACACAAGACACATTTTTTTGCTGTTTTTATCTTCAATTCTCTACGATAACAATTTTATAATACCCCTCTTTCCCCCACAAGCAAATCGTAAAAGGTAAAAATTAAGCATTCCAAACATCATACCTGCAATTCTTAATACTTAAAGGAGCTCGTGGTCGTTAACTATCCGCGAACACTAATCTAATTCCAGGCAATTTTCTGCTTGCCTGAAAACCCATTAACAGCGGAATTATCACCATTGTTTCCTCATGCAAAGTTGTACTGTGTGTGTCCCGCGGCTGCCTGTCAGGGGGACAAAGACAGAGGCAATAGCCGGGAGACATTTCTTGGGAGGGGGAGGGGGGGAGATTGATGAGAGAAGGATTTAGTGTATCATTTTCGTCGCGTCCTCCTGTCCTTCTTAAAGGAGATTGGGAAGGGGGGGGGGGTGGATTCACTCTTGGATCTGCCTTGTGTCCTTACTTCGAGTCCTCCTCGAGTCCTTTGCTTCCCTTTTCCTTCTTTCTCTTATCTTGATGGGGAAAGGGGTTCCTCGTCCTCTTCCTTATTCCCATCATCATCAATAGGGATCATCGGCAGTGTTATTACGTAACGTAATTTTTTTTTTTCTTAAGTATGATCCTTTGGCTTTCTTGGAAGGATCTTCTCGTCTGAACATTGTACTTGTTTGTTCTTGAAGTTGTAGATAAAAAAAAAACGTGGTTTCGTTATGTGTGTAATGGCTGCGCTAAGCTCTGCCGTCCTGGGTATGTGCTTACATACACGCGTACAGGATGCAATGTACGCCCCACGGTGCTAATTAGTTATATTCATTGTCCGCTTGCATTAGGCTACGCTTCTTCCCAGGTGGTAAATGCATGCTTACTATTTAATACAACATATATTATTTTCCTGTTTAAGGGGCATAATAAAGAAAGGGAGTTATATGGAGGTATGTTACTTTATGTGTATTGAAATAATCCTGATGATCTTCAAAATATATTTACCTTATGTAAAAAAAAAAAAAGGAAAATAAAGAGTTGAAAGCATTAATTCTTTTTCAAATGTATCTTTATTTCTTGTTGCATTTACAGTGGGAATTGATGGGGAAAAGTTCAATAATGAAATCTATTTTTTTGAACTTACACATTTCAAGCTCACGACAAAAAAAAAAAAGAAGAAAAAAAAAAAAAAAAAAAAAACATTGATACACCCCGATCTCCGACTCATCCCTCGCCCCATCTGATAAGCAAAGTTTATCTCCTCCCATATACACTTTCGTCTTGTACGCAACGACCCGGTCTTCCCCGCTATCGCTTCAATCCAGACGCGATATTCATTTCACCGCAACGTCATCTTATCTTAATGAAATTCGTAATTGCATTCCAGCCTTCGCCCAATTCTCCGCCGCTCGCACACGTCCAAACCAGACTTATAATATATATGTAAAAGGTTCGGGGGACGTCTGCAACACGCGCAGCTTCGGTGATTGCACGCTTCGGCTCACATTCATTCCGCCTTCTTGCTATCGCCTTACGCTCTCACACGCCGAGGGAGGGATAGACGGAATGGAATGCAGATCTACGCCGTGGGATGATTGCCTTGTTAATCTGTCTCTCTCTCTCTCTCTCTCTCTCTCTCTCTCTCTCTCTCCTCGCTGCACTCTCCACATCTCTACTACACATCATCCCCTCCACGCTGAAGACACCAATTCTCTCTTCATACTCTCTCTCTCTCTCTCCACTCTCTCTCCTCTCATACTCTAACCACTCTCTCTCTGCTCTTCTCTCTCTCTCCACCCACTCTCTCTCTCTCTCATCTATTTATCTATCCTAATTTACTCTCTCCTCTCCTCTCTCTCCCTCTCTTTCATTCAGCAATTCAATTATATATCTCACGGCGTCACTCTCTCACTCCTCTCTCTAATCTCATCTTCATCAAACTCATCTCGTGAATTCCTCTCATCTCTCTCTCTCTCTCTCATCTCTCTCCTCTAATCTCTCTCTCTACTCACTCTCTCTCTATTCTCTGTCATTCATCCCTTCTATTCGTCTCTTCTCTCTCCTCCTCCCCGATCCGTTCGTCTCCTCCCTCTCTCTCCTCGCTCTCTCCCCCCCCCCCCAAAAAAAACAAAAAAAAAAATAAAATAAATAATGTTATATAAATAAAATTACACTAATTATATTAAAAAAAAAAAAAAAGAAATGGATGGGGGGGGGGAAGAGGGGGGGGGGGGGAGCTCTCTCCCACCTCTCTCTCTCTCTCTCTCTTCTCCATCCCTCCCTCATTCTCTTCATACTTTTCCCCTTCCCCTCCCCGTCATTTTGCCTCTGAAGTCCTCCGGTTCTATCTACCTTCTCTTCCTTCTTCATTTCCCTTCCAACTTCACATCTACCCCCCCCCCCCATATATAACTTTGTGTCTATTTCATCAACTTCTTTTTCCTTCACCTTCCCCTCCATCTCGCCTCGTGCTTCCTCCTCTATCCCCCACCTCCTCTTCAGTCTTCTCTGCATTGCTCCTCTACGCACACTACAAGGATCCCCCTGTTAATTTACCCCCCCCAATACCAATACAAACGCTTTCCCCCCTCTGCACCTCCCCTTCCCTCACTATTTCTGATACACTACCAACCCTACCAATCCTGTCCCACCTCCCACCTTCCCCCACTCCTACCCCCCCCCTTTCCCTTTCCCCACCTCCCCCTTCCCTCCGCCCCTGCCCTCCCCTGTCTACCCTTCCCCCATATCCCTTGCCGAAACGACCATTCGCGCACCGGTGGTAGTGGCAGAAGGCATTCGGGGTACATCTACGGTACACTTAATACTCTGGGCTATTTCACACTTGACTAACGTTCAAATGTGTGTCGTTTTTCCTCCCGGTTGA
>NW_028234418.1:23044267-23046767 GCF_977035675.1 Penaeus japonicus
CGCTCGCGCGCTCGCGCATCCCCACGCGCTCTTCTACGCTCCCTTGGCGCGCCCCCCCCCTAGGACGCGCAAGCGAGAGAGGAGAGAGAGAGAGAGAGAAGAGGAGAGAGCAAGCAAGAGAGAGAGAAGAGAGCGCGATGATAGAACGAGAGCGAGAGAGAGAGCGAAGAAGAGAAGAGAGAGCGACAAGCGAGAGAGAGAGAGAGAAGCGAGCACGAGAGAGATACGAGAGAAAGATGCCCAAAATTAAGCTTACACCCAACCCATTTCCCCTCAGCTAATCCTTTAGTCGATTTCTGTCTCCTACCGTTGTCTCCTCGATTCATCCTTTGTAATAAACGCTATCTGTTTAACTTGTTGTCAGATTACTCACTGCCTACTTATCCATCTTACTAAATCTCCTTTCTCTCTTTTTACTCTCTCTCTCTCTCTCTCTCTCTCTCTCTCTCTCTCTCTCTCTCTCTCTCTCTCTCTCTCTCTCTCTCTCTTCCGCTCATCTCTCTGCCACTCTCTCTCCAATCTGCATTCTCTCATATATTTTTCATTTCTCTCTCTCTCTCTATCTTTTCTCTCCTCCTCGCTCTCTCTCCTTTTTAATAAACTCCTCTGTTCTCTCACCATGTTTTTAGTCCTGTTTCTCTTTATCCGTCACTTCTCCTACCTCCAACTCTCTAAAATCTGACCTTTCTCTCTCTTTTACTATCTCTTTTCTCTCTCTCTCTCTCTCTCTCTCTCTCTCTCTCTCTCTCTCTCTCTCTCTCTCTCTCTCTCTCTCTCTCTCTCTCTCTCTCTCTCTCTCTCTCTTTCCTCCATCTGTAAATTTATCTTTTCCTTTGTCTATCAGCTTCTGCTTCTCTATGACTCCATCTCTCTATTTTTATCTCTTTATTTTTTCCCAATCCTTCTATCTTCTTTTTTTCTTTTTTTTTCTTACATACTCCTCTTCGCTATCCTAAATTCGGAAAAAATACCCAAAATAAAAATACGTCGCGTTGAAAACCAATCTAAAAAAAAGAAAAACAACGAAGCAAAAAGAGAAAAAAGGTGCCGTCAGAAGGAGATCAAAGCAAAAGATCCAATCAGATCCGAATCAAGCGATAATCAAGCTAATGAATTCCATTAATAGCTTAACCCCGAGGTCAAAAGAGGTCAGGTGAGGTCCCGGCACAGATTTTTTTCTTCTTTTCGCCAAGCAGGTCAGGTAAGGTCACGCACGGTAGCTCTATAAAAGGTTTTTAATTCGTCTCATTCTTAGACCAGGTCATCGGGGTCATAAGGTCTCGCTACCTATGCATAGAGGTCGAGGTAGCAAAGTTCCCATGGTATTGAAGAGAAGGCTGTTGTGGGTAGGACAAGGGAGAGCTGATGAGTTTAAAGGAATTCTTTTCTCTATTCATTTATGAGTAAAAATAGCCTTGTGAAACCTCTTACCAGTCTCCAGTTTTCTTTTTTTCTTCTTTTCCTGATATGTTTTTTTCTTCTATATAGCACTCTTGGTAATAACACTATGGCTTCTATTTTATGTCATGATTGCTGTTTTTATTTAAAAGTAGAAATGATTATTTAATGGCGGAAATATCAGATTCGTTACTAGAGCTGAGGTTGTTGGTATTGTGACAGTGAAGACTTGATCAGTTTATTCATGAAAACGAAAAATCATTTCTTTTCAATCTTTATCAAAACTCTGTGAGGTATCTTTCCGTTCTCTAGTTATTCTCCCATTCTTCATTCTCTTTCGTAATGTTGCCGATGGCGTTCTTTCCACTTTTTATGGCTATCTTTATGACAAAATGAATAACAGTAATAACGATGAAAATGATGATAACAATAAGAGGTAGAAGGCGACAGGTTCCCATGGTACTGAAGATAGGGTTGTTGTTGGAATAAGGAAGAACACGTGAGTTTAATGCTAGGATGAGATAAGATTATACTTCCCTTTCGTGTTTCTTTTGCGATTTTGTTGTTGTTCTCCTTCTTTTTATCATTACCATAGACTCGTAGTAATAACGGTAATTTTACTCATAACATAGACCCAGAAGAAGAGATGTTATTATAACCTAGGGCCAGAAAGTTGATTTCATCCTCTTCGCAGGCTGGAGCTTCTGTTTAATGTTGGGATTATGTGCCTTATGAGGCATCTTATTTACCTCCGGTTATTTTTTCCCATTCTGCTTCTGCTTTTTCATACTGTTCTTATAAAACTTCTTTGGTGTTTTTCACTCTCTTTTTTCATTATCATCTTTGTAATCATCATCATTTTTATCATCATCTTTATCATTATTATCATTATAATCATCGTCATTTTCATAATTGTTATTGTTATTATCCTTACTGTTAATTATATTATCATCCTCATCAATATTATTAACACTATTAGTATTAGCATTAGTGTTGATAATGTTGCTATTGTTGTTATCATCAACATAATTTGCATTATTATCATCCATATCATTATCATTACTATAATAACAGAGAAAGACAGAGAGATAGAGAGACAGAG
>NW_028234418.1:23076464-23078964 GCF_977035675.1 Penaeus japonicus
TATCAGTCTATCATTCATACCTTTCTTCTACAAGGTTCGCTATGAAACTTTTGTATAATCTAAATAATAAATATATATTAATATTTATATAAAAATATATATATATAAAATATATATATATGTAATATAATATATATATATATATATATATATATAATATATATATAAATATAGTATATAAATTATAATCCTGTCAATGTACATACACAACACAATATACACACATACACACAACACACCACACACACACACACAACACACAACACCCACACACACACACACACACAACCCATATATATAAAAAATATATAATATATATATAAATATTAATATAAAAATATATATATATATATTTTATATATATATATATGTTAATATATATATAATAATTATATATAATATAAAAAATAAATAAATATATTTATATATATTATATAAATATTAATGTATATATATAAAACTCTATAACAAAATATCTATATAAATTTATGTCTATAATTATATAAATAATAATATATATATATTTCTAATATATATATATATATTTGTAAAAATATGGATATATATAATATATATATATATATAAAGATATAGTATATGAAATATAATTATATATATACAATATATAATACGTATATAATATTTATATATATAATATATATATATATAAATATTATTTATTTATCCATATGTAATGGGTGGTGTGTGTAGGTGTGTGTATTATTTAAATATATAAAAATTATATAAATATTATATAATATATATAAAAATAAGATATATAAACTATTTATATATAAATATATATAATATAAATTATAGAAATATATATATTATATATCATAAAATATATATACATAAATATTATATATATAAAATATATTTATCGATATATTTATTTCATTTATTTATATATACACATCTATATAGTATAATATAAATATAGATATATATATAGATAATATATAATATATATAACAATTTAATCAATATATATATATAATATATAATATTATATAAAATATAAATTATAATATATATTAATATAATATTCGTATAAACATACATATAATATATAAAACAAAAAATATATAATATATATATATTATATACATATATAAAATAATATATAAATATATATATATATATATATATATATTAACTCTAAAAATATAGAAATACATAATATAAATATTTATATATAAAGAATATATAAATATATATTTATTATATACATATATATAATATATAATATATATAATATATAATATAATATAATGTTATAATGTTTGTGTGTTTTTTTGTTATTTGTGTGTGTTCTTTCCGCCATGGTAATTCAGCATCATAAACTTCCTCCAATCACATTTCCTCACGTAAAACCTTGGACGCCCATAATAAATTATTCACCAGCAATATGTCTATCCTAACATCAATAATTAACTTTTATTTATGGTGTTGTTTTTTTTCAAATCCAAGAAACCTTTTTCAAAACAACAACCCTGATTACCCAAATTGTGTGTATATAGATTATATATATATAATATATATATATATATATAAAATATATAATATATAATATATAATATATAATCATACATACATATAATATATATCGGTATGTAAAAGTTATTTTTTTTCAAAAAGAAAACTGTTTTCATTATATAGGTTTCATGAATTGTTTTATCTTTATTGTGTCATAATGTGTCATCTCGTAAATATAGAGTTGCTTTATCTATTTTCTATATCGTTATTTATAGTGTTTGGATGAAGAGAAAGAGAAATGCAACACCTGCAGTTAAAAAATATTTTTCCATTATACAAGCAACGGAATGTAATTGGAAATTAAGGTATTATATGATTTATGACATATGGAGGAAAACATCCCAAATTCTGACGGGCACTCATATCTCCCTGCCTTGTCCAGAGTTAATCATATATAACTAATATACAACTTTACTGTAAACTCTACAAAATATAAAACATAAACTGACATCATGTAAATAGATACACATAAGATACCTACCCCTTAGAAAAAAACCAAAGAATTACTGAATTTTTTCTTTTTCTTCGAATCCATTATACATAAAATGATGTGCATAAAAAGGGGAGGTTAAACTCTTTTCTTCAATCGTTCCATTTGCGAAGAAAAATATCATGCAAAGTATAATCAAATATAATCATTGCTTACACACCCACACCCACACCCACACACACACACACACATATATATATATGTGTGTGTGTGTGTGTGTGTGTGTGTGTGTGTGTGTGTGTGTGTGTGTTGGGTATTTATATATATATATATAATATATATATATATATATATATAAATATATATAATAATATAATAATCAAAATACATATATATTGGGTGGTGTTTGTGTGTGGTGTTATTTATAAATATAAATGATAAATATATATAATATATATTATATATATTATACATAAATATTATAATATAATATAGTTTCATATATATATGTGGTTGGTGTTATACATTTAA
>NW_028234418.1:23086464-23088964 GCF_977035675.1 Penaeus japonicus
GAGGACCCTCTACTTCAAAGTCGATTACACGTCTTTGGACAACGGACGGTTTATTATATTTTCCATTTATATATAGACAAATACACATGCATGCATACATACATACACTTGTATATATATATATATATATATATATATATATATATATATATATATATATATATATATATATATAATATATATATATATATATATATATATATATATATATATATATATGTATATATATATATATATATATATATATATATATATATATATATATATACATACACACACACACACACACACACACACACACGGGTGGAATGCTTGCGTGTGTAATTACACCTAGTAATGGGCTCCTACTAAAACTTCCAGCAGTATTTTTGTACATAAAATTTCAACATTCCAGTTTACAAATGTATCTTATTAGTGTAAAATGTTGTATGTAGAATTGCATAATCCCGACCAATTTTTAACACAATGATGATTATTTTAAAAGTCAGATTTGCTTCCTCGACAGATTTTCGATTTCTCTGCATTTTTTCCTCCTCTTCTGTGTTGCAGATACAGAATAATATTTTAAAAGTTACAAAATCATATCGTCTTTCAATGACAGGTGGTGATAAGCCAGAACCTGTCCAACCAACTGGTATCCTCCAGCGAGGTTCCAGCCGGCTTACGGACCAAGGGCGTGTATTACCTCAAAACGAGCGACGTCCCTCTCAACCGCGAGGAGGAGACCAGCAACGTCCGCGAACATGTAATCTTTGGAGACATTTCACCCCAGCCCCTTGACCAGCTCTCCACGCTCATCGAGGAGGCAAGTACCTGTCTCACCTGGAGTTGGCTTTGGCTTCTTTATGCTTGGTCATTTAGGACACATCTTAATCCTTTCGTTAACTATATGCCTTCATGTCCGAAAATGATGATGATAACGCTACAATGCAAATGTCTGTGAAAGACGGCTGTTTTTATTCCTAGCGTTGATTTGTGACAGACACGATGAATATTAAGTTTAAGCCTACTTCTACACGCGATGCTCTATTTCTTTTCATATCCATACACTCATTGTGGCAGGTGTTCATCCCTCTGCTGGAGAACCCCGGCAATCGAGATGGATGGCCGGACATGGTCAAAGAAGACGTGTCCCGCCAGCTATACTCTCTCAGGGGTACTGTGTATCGCATGTGGGGACAACTGCGAGGACAGACGCTTCTGCCGCTGCCCTTTGGCATGGATGCTCTCGAAAAGGCAGAGAGACATGCACTCGAGACGTCAGTATTGCCTTTTTATGTGTTGTCGTGTACGCTTGTGTTCAGAGTCGCTTCTTTGCGAGCGAGTAATCCTGTAATCCTGAGACAATGCCGCGTTCCAGAGGTGAGATGACGGACTCGCAGCTGAAGAGCGCCATCGAGGGCGTGGTGATCAAGTGGGTGCACCAGGTGGACGAGGTGCTCAACCAGGACACCGACGACCTGGCCGGACCCGACCACTTCCCGACGCCGCTCGAGGAGATCACCTTCTGGAGCAAACGCCGAGAGAACTTCGGCCACATCGCCAAGCAACTCAAAGATAAGAAGGTGGGAAGTTACAGCTCCTTGTGATAGTTAAGATTTGAAGATAAATACTACACAAACTACGACACTGACTATTCAGACAGCTTCGTATAACTGACGATGACACGCTGGTAGGGTAAGAGTAATACAGACTTCTTTATCGCCAGTGTGTTCGGCTGAATAAATCAGTGACATCTCAATTTGTAAACAAGAGTTAACCCAGTCGTAACTCCAGATCTATCTTTCAAGGTGATGATGATGTCGAATATCTTGGAGGTGACAGAATCAGCTTACTACCCAGCCTTCGTCAAGATGTGTGCAGATGTCACCATGGGTAATAATTTGTGAATGTTGTCGATGTATAATTGTGTATTTCCAAAGATCCTCCCATTTCCTCTTCGCCGTACGTGTCTGAGTGCTAATCCTAAGCAAGTGACGGAGGACAAACCGGGCGTGTGTACTAACTGAGTTCCCTCCGTGCGGCCTTCCTCAGCCGTCCACGAGGCGCGCGACATCATGATCCACCTGACGCCCCTCAAGCCCATGCTGGAGGAGATGGAGTCGATGGAGTTCCAGGAGGCGACGCCGCTCATCCCGCCGCTCGTGCACTGCATCTGCCTCCTGTGGGTGCACTGCCCCGACTACCGCAAGCCGGACCGCATCGTCACGCTCTTCAGGGAGATCACCAACCTCCTCATCAGTATGGTGAGGGGGGTGGGGGGAGAAGGGGCAAGGGGTGGAGAAGGAGGGGAGGGGGGGGGCAAGGGATTTGTAGAGAGTGCAAGAGATGCAGAGGGAGTTGGGGCAAGGGGCGGAGAAGAAAAAGGGAAGAAGGGAATGGAGAGAGAGAACGTGGGAAAGGAGGTGGATATGGAAGGAGAAGAGAGAAGAGAAGGAGGCCGAAAGGTGAAGAGGGAGATCGTAAATCTGTACTGGGGATTGAAGGGAAGATGGGCGTT
>NW_028234418.1:23093964-23108964 GCF_977035675.1 Penaeus japonicus
GGACAAAGCTGACAAACTCAAGAAAGTGTAAGTTAATATTAGTGATATATATTCATAATCTTCTCCTGATATACTATTCCATGATACTACTTATTGCCCATAAAACATGTTGCTTTCATTTTGATAGGTATACAGCAATGGAGCAAGACGGGTCGAAGATCCTGGGCATGGTTGAGGAGAATAAGTGCCTCCTCAAAGTGCCTGATGACTCCAGGCACTGGGATCGCTACCTCCTCTTCCTGGACCAGATGATCACGCGGGGTCTTGTCGACGGCGTAAGTTGCAGGTAATGAACTTCCGACACTGCATCCAAATTAAGTACCATTAAACTTCATCATCATGTAGCTTTGAAACAGTATTGATAAGTAAAAAATATAAGTAAGAAAAAAAAAACAGTTTAGTATTTGAAAACATGCCAGTTCATTCTGAGGAAAGAGATTTAGAATAAGTTGCAGGAAATCTACTCGTCTTCATGTCGACATAAGTCAACTTTTTTTTGTGTCAAAAATAAGAACTATATTTATGATAAGATCTAATAATCAATCTTTTTATCTTCCGTCTTTCAGCCTGTTCTACCTTTTGGACAACTGCGAGATGAGGGTCAATCAGTTTCCCTTGCTGGAGGCCCGGCTGGAGCTGCAGGAGCCCTACCTCATCATTCGGCCTTCGCCTGAGGAACTGCACAGCTTGGTGGAAACTCTTGTGGCGGAAATCCTTCACATCTGCGCTCTCGTACCTCGTCTGGCTACTCACTCTCATGCTTCTTATCTAGTGAGTCTTTGTCAGTTTAAATTCGCTTCAGAATTCACACTTTTGGGATATGAATATCTACAGCAACAGGAGTTTAGATTGATTTAACAGTTTTAGTTTTTCTGTTTCCTCTCATCTATTATTTAACAACTTATAAATATGCTGAATTTAATGATTCATCACTTTTCTCTTCAGCCTGACGTGGAGAAGGACGAGGAAGTTATACACCTGAAGGAGACACTGATAGGAAGGTTCGAAGCGGCGGCGGGCCAAGTGGCCGAGCACCGCGACCAGTTCCTGCAGCACCAGTCCCTCTGGCGCGATCGTCGTGCTGAAGTACTGGAAAAGTTCCTCACCTCAGAGGAAGATGGCAAACAACCTGGACTCCCCAAGTTCAGGCAACAGGTTTGAGGCCTCGTTCATTACTTTCCTTTGGAAGTGCTTATTTAGATCGCCATTAATAGTCTATTTTATCATGCAGAATATCTGAAAATAAGGCAAGCATTTAGAAATGCTTACTTAATCGCTGCAGATTGACAAATACGAGCAGCTGCACGCTGAGCTCGAGAACATCGACACGATGGTGGTGTTCGACAAATGGCTCCGCCTTGACGTACGGCCCTTCAAGCACGGCCTACTGGAGAACACCAAGAAATGGGCGCAGATGTACAAGCAACACCTCATTCTTCAAGTGACGGACAGGTAACGATTTCTATCTGCTATTCGGAGTGGTATAGCTTTGTATAGGTTAAAAACTTCCACTGAATCTGATTTATCATCTTCAGACAGATTGAGTGGTTCCTAAGTGCAGACGTTTTGTGATATTCTTGTATAAATATCTTGATATAACTTTCAGTATTGAAAGTTGTAGCTTTCAATACTGAGGAAACGATAAAGATCGTCATACAGAAGGTTGTTCGTTCCCTGCAGCCTAACGGAGCTGGACGGCTTCATCAAGACGACCGAGGTTGGGGTGGCACAGAATCTCAACAACGGGGACTACGACATCCTGGTGTCCATCATGGCGCACTTAGTGAGGGTCCGGGACAGGACGCACGCCACGGACGCGATGTTCGAGCCGCTCAAGGCCATCATCGCCCTCGTACAGCAGTACGGCGACGACCTGCCGGAGACCATGCACCTAAAGCTGCAGGTGGGACTGGCCTTCGCTCGGATGGGAGTTCTGGTTCACACAGGACTTTCAATTATAAACATTTATAGAAAATATGTATATTTTTTCATATATCTCCTCACACACAGCTGTTTATGGAATGGTTTGTAAGTCCTTAATAGCAATTCAGAGATGAATCATTTTCACCGGAGTGAGGAATATCCTACTATCCCCCATGTTCCCACCACCAGGAGCTGCCCGAGCAGTGGGAGTCGCTGAAGAAGCAGTGCGACCTCATCCGGCAGCACGTGGCCCCTCTCAAGGCCAACGAAGTGTCGGTCATCAGGAAGAAATGCGTCAAATTCGAGACACGGCAAAACATTTACAGGGAGAAGTTCAAGAAGTATTCTTTCTTCAAGTGCGTCTCGAATTCCTTTAGATTTATATTATCTCTCCAATATATACAAAACATAGTAAATATATTATATAGATGAGCTTACTAGTTCCATCCTTTAGCTACGACTGTGAGCTGCCCTACTGGCGTCTGGAAAGAGTGAACACAAGAGTGAAGCGGCTGGAGGAGGAGATGCACCAGCTGCAGGAGTCCGCCATGCTCTTTGAGGTCGTTATCCCTGAGTTCAAGCACATGAAGTCCTGCAGGAAGGAACTGAGGATGCTCAAGGTATCAACTTCACAGAATTGATATATCAGAGTGATAAAAGATAAGATGATAATAATGTAAACCGTTTGCGAAGGTAAGAATTCAATATACGACCGACATGTAACAAATTAAAAACGGGTATTTATGTTTGATCGTTTCCGCGAAATCCCGTCTTCCTCAGCAACTCTGGGACCATATCTGTCTCGTGCGAGCCTGCATCAACCACTGGAAGACGACTCCGTGGAGGGATGTGGATGTGGAGAACATGGATATCGAGTGCAAGAAGTTCGCGAAGGACATCAGAGGTGAGGGAACACGATGCATGGAATTAAAGGTGTCCCAAACATATTCTTGCTACATGACTGGCTGGTATTCATTTTGCAGCCCTGGACAAGGAGATGCGGGTGTGGGACGCCTACATCAACCTGGACTCCACTGTCAAGAATATGCTGACGTCCCTGAGGGCGGTGGCCGAGCTGCAAAACCCGTCGCTGAGGGAACGCCACTGGGGACAGCTCCTCGTGGCGACCAAGAAGGCGGACAGTACCTCCACGGCGGCCTTCGTGGTGAGAGGAAGGAAGAGGGGAGGAGGATAGAGGATGAAAGGAAAAAGGGTGTAAAGAGTAACTGGAAGAGTATATAGCATAACGAAAAATATACAAACGACAATGGAGAGAAATGGGAAAACTGGAACCCTTTAACTTAAGGAATAAATGATTTGAACTTGGAACAGTATTGAATATTCGAAATGAGAAACTAAATAAACTAAGACATCATAGACCTCTGTGAGATATCAAGAGAGATAAAACAATTCGAGTTTTACCTTTTCTTCCGATCCGATTCACAGACGAACTTCGTGGATAATCCCAAGACAACCTTAGCGGACTTACTCGACCTCAACCTTCATATGCACGAGGACGAGGTCAAGAACATAGTCGACAAAGCAGTCAAGGAAATGTCCATGGAGAAAATAATCAAGGTTAGTGTAGCAATAGCCACATTCTGACCCCCCCCCCCACATTTTCTTCTTTAGTTGCCTTAAAAAAAAAAGGAAAAAAGAAACAAATGTATATAAGATATCTTTTGAAATATTCCTTTTGTAAACAACGATTTTTTTTAGGAGCTGGACATGACTTGGTCTAACATGGAATTCCTGGTGGACACGCATCCTCGCACCGGCGTCGATCTTATTCGCACTTCGGAGGAGATGATTGAGACGCTCGAGGAAAATCAGGTAAGAAAAAGGGAAGACAGTTGGAGAGATAGGAAATAAATTAAAGAAATAGACACTGAAAGATAGAGATGGATAGATAGAGAGGGAGAGAGGGAGATATAGATATAGATAGAGAGAAAGAGAGAGATTGCAACGATACACATTCATATATATAAATATTTTTATTTCACAGGTTCAGCTGCAGAATCTTATGACATCGAAGTACATTGAACACTTCCTTGAGGAAGTGTCAGCATGGCAGAACAAACTGTCCATCGCCGACCAGGTCATCACTCTCTGGTTAGTGTTAGTGGAATAACCGTTCTCAATACAGATCTAATTATAAACCGGAGGAAGGAATAATTGTTTCATCCTTACCTCGTCTGTAAGATATTCTACTGGGCATCACTCTTTCTCTATCCCAGGTTCGAGGTCCAGCGCACCTGGAGCCACTTGGAATCGATCTTCATCGGGTCGGACGACATCAGGCGGCAGCTGCCCGAGGACTCGGCCAGGTTCGACCAGATCGACATTGACTTCAAGGCGAGTTTCAGGCGATACACCTCAAGGCGATGCTACTTGTAAAGTTTATTACGTGTGTGTGGTGAATACAATCCCCATACAACTACGAAGGAAACGAAAAAAAAAAAAAAAAAGCTAATCTTCATTCCCTACCGCTGACTTTGAACACGTATCGTATCGTATCCCCAACAGAAACTTGTGTCGGAGATGGTGGCGAACCCTCACGTGCTGAACGCCACGAACCGCGAGGGCCTCTTCCAGCGGCTGGAGGCGCTGCAGGCGGAGCTAACGCTATGCGAGAAGACGCTGGCCGAGTACCTGGAGACGAAGCGCCTCGCCTTCCCCAGGTTCTACTTCGTCTCCACGGCCGACCTGCTCGACATCCTCTCCAACGGCAATCAGCCTGTCAAGATCACAAAGTGAGATTCTAAGGATTCCCGAGTTAAGTTCACGGAACTAGAAGAAAGGGGGTAGGGGTAGAGAATTGGGGTGGGGGTGGGGGGGTCAGAAAGGATAGCAAGGGAGGAGGAAGAATGATTGAAATAATACACACACACACACACACACATATATATATATATATATATAAATATATATATATATATATATATATATATATATATATATATACATATATATATATATATATATATATATATATATATTTTATATATATATATATATATATATATATATATATATATATATATATATATATATATATATATATGTACACATATATATGAATATATATATATATATATTTGATATATATATAATATATTATATATATATATATATATATGTACAATATATATATATATATATATATATATATATATATATATATATATATATATATATATATATTTTATATATATAATATATATTATATATATATATATATATATATATATATATGTTTATATATATATGTTGTATATATATGTTTATATATATATATATATATATATATATATATATATATATTATATTATATATGTGTGTGTGTGTGTGTGTATGTGTGTTGTGTGTGTGTACACAAACTCACACAAACACAAACACATAAACACATATACACATATATATATATATATATATATATATATATATATATATATATATATATATATATATATATACATACACATATATATATATATATATATATATATATATATATATATATATATAAATATATATATTGTGTGTGTGTATGTGTATAGTGTATATATATATTCATAAATATATATATATATATATATATATATATATATATATATATATATTCATAAATAATATTATGTATAAATAAATATATATATGTCTAAATATATGTATATATATATATATATATAATATATATATATATATATATTTTTTATGAATATGAATAAAACAATACATATACATAATTATATATATATATATATACATATATATGAATATATATTTTTTTTATTTATAAACATGAATACACACACACACACACACACACACACACACACACACATACATACATATATATAAGCATATATGTGTCGCGTGTGTGGGTACTGTGAGAAAGAGAGAGAGAGAGGAAAAGGGAGATACCACAGCACCTTTTAACCACTCCATTTTTCTCTTCTTTCAAGGCATCTCACCAAGTTATTCGACAGTATTGCGATCCTCAAGTTCGCGGAAGGCGAGGACAGCGGCGCCACCACAGCGGTCGGGATGACGGCCAAGGACGGCGAGTACGTCCCCTTCTGCAACAGCACCAGCTGCGTCGGACCCGTGAGTAGCAGTGTGGTGTCACTGCACGTTTTTCACTGAAATCTTTAATACTGAACTGGAAAACTCCTGCCGATATTCCTCCTGAAGGAAAACAACGAGAGTTAACACCGTTTCACGCCCAAGGTGGAGAAATGGCTGATGAGCGTCCTGCAGATGATGCGCGCCACCGTGAGGGCTCGGCTCACCGACGCCGTGGCGGCCTACGAGGACCGCCCCCGCGAGCAGTGGGTGGACGACTACCCGGCGCAGGTGAGTCTGGTTGTAACTCTTATATTTTGCAATATATATACACTTAACCACATGGCATCGTGATAAGATTACACAGTATGAATAACAAATTAGATATTGGAAACAGACCGGTGTATACTATCAAGGTACTGATATGTTCAGAGCGAGTCAGTTTTGTGAATGTATGATTCGTTGAAAGACGTGAAAATTATAAAACATTATTTGTCTAATTTCCCTCTGCTACTCCACAACATGCAGGTAGCGCTTACAGGCACACAGATCTACTGGACCGTGGAAGTAAATGCTGCGTTCGGTCGTCTGGAAGAAGGATACGAAAATGCCTTGAGAGATTACTACCGAAAGCAGGTGAGGAAAGGTGGCGTGTTTTATACATAATACTTTTGAGAATAAGAGATATCTCATGTGTGTCGAATCCAGGGCGGGCAATTTAGCAATACAATTGAGTATATTTCGTTTCATTTTCAGGTGCAACAGCTGAACGCCCTCATCTCGCTCCTCCTGGGGGAGCTGACGCGGCAGCAGCGCCAGAAGATCATGACCATCTGCACCATCGACGTCCACGCGCGAGACGTGGTCGGGAGGCTCATCAGCGGCAAGGTGGAGTCGGCGGCGGAGTTCGCGTGGCAGTCGCAGCTCCGCCACAGGTGAGTCACGTCCACTCGTCCTGTGAAGGATGCGTGGAATTGGCAGACAGAGGAAATGTAGATTACTGTTCTTAAGACGAGATACAGTCACACGTTGTGAGATTGCGATTAAATCTGAATTTTGAGGCTCCAGTGGAGGGCGAAGGGACTGGAACGATGATGAAAAGAGATTTTCAAGTCTTTAGAGACTCTTTCGCCGAAGAACAATATTTGAAAACATTTATTTTCCTAAATCAACACGAGATACGTATATTTTTTCCTTGTGGATACTGAAGAAATAACAAAAGAAGAGTCAAAGAACACGAGATGAACAGCTACAACAAATTCAATCCGGCAGGTGGGACGAGGAGGAGGCCGACTGCTTCATGGACATCTGCGACGCCCGCATGAAGTACGACCACGAGTACCTGGGCAACACGCCGCGCCTCGTCATCACGCCGCTCACGGACCGTTGCTACATCACGCTCACGCAGGTGCTCCAGCCGCTTCGGCGGGGATCTCCGGGTGTTTGCTTGCTTGTTGTGTGGTGACGATGCCTTTGTCTCGCTTCAATGTTGGATTTGACGCGGCAGATAATTTTTAAAATCAATCAATCCTTGTTGGATGATCAACTTCAACTTCCTTTTCGTTTTCCCGACTGACACTTTCCTCGCTTGTGTCTCTCGCCAGTCGCTCCACCTGGTGATGGGCGGCGCTCCCTCGGGGCCTGCGGGAACGGGCAAGACCGAGACGACGAAGGACCTCGGCCGCGCCCTCGGCATGATGGTCTACGTCTTCAACTGCTCCGAGCAGATGGACTACAAGGTGGAGCTCGCGAAGCAGCTTTGACTTCGCAGTAGCATCATTATGTCGTGATATAAGCAAATAGAGAGTTTATAATTTCATAACTTTTATAGGGAAATATTTGTCATTCGAAAAGAAATGATAGTTCTTCTCTGATAAAGAGATGTTTCCCTTCAGTCTTGTGGCAACATCTACAAGGGTCTGGCGCAAACCGGCGCCTGGGGATGCTTCGACGAGTTCAACAGGATATCTGTGGAGGTCCTTTCTGTCGTGGCTGTCCAGGTGAAGAGTGTGCAGGTAAGACGAAAGACGGTCAATGTCTAGAATACGTTTTATTTAGTTTTAATTTGAACTTCTTTTGTCCCCTTATTTTAAATACATCAGATCTGAATATCAAACTGATTTGTGAAAGAGTAACCTTGAAACTTTTGATGAAAGCACATCACATCCTTTTCATCTTGCCCAGGATGCCATCAGGAACAAAAAGAGGAACTTCGACTTCATGGGAGAGCCGATCCGCCTGACTCCTTCGGTCGGCATCTTCATCACCATGAACCCGGGTTACGCCGGAAGGACGGAACTGCCGGAGAACCTCAAAGTTCTCTTCAGGTGCGGTTGAAGCCATGTTGTTCTTGCAGGAAAACGAGATGTTACGTTCTTGAATAACTAAACATGATGTAGATATATCTAAATAGAAGGATGGGTTGAGATGATTATATATGGATATAATGCTTATAGGCACTGAGTATAAAGTATCAAAACCGCAAGATGAAACAGGTAGACAGATACATTAAAAAAATAACGACAGAAACAGAGAAAAATGGCACATCGGAATAACTTTCCTCCTCCTCAGGCCCTGTGCCATGGTGGTGCCTGATCTGGAGCTCATCTGCGAGATCATGTTGGTGGCAGAAGGCTTCATCGAGGCGAAGGTCCTCGCACGGAAGTTCATCACTCTCTACCGTCTTTGCCGCGAGTTGCTCTCTAATCAGAGCCATTATGACTGGGGGTTGAGAGCGATCAAGAGCTTGCTAGTAGTGGCTGGATCTCTGAAGGTTGATGACTCAGGCTATTACATATTATCAGAATAATCTTGCATCATTTGATATAAGATAATTGTATTGATTCTTCTATGTCGCGTCAATCTATCTCCGTCCCTTCAGCGTGACGACCCCGAGCGCCCCGAGGACCAAGTGCTGATGCGTGCTCTCAGGGACTACAACGTGCCCAAGATCGTGACCGACGACGTGCCTGTGTTCATGGGCCTTATCGGGGACCTCTTCCCCGCCCTAGACGTCCCCCGAAAGAAGGACCTCGACTTCGAGAAAGCCGTCAAACAGGCGGCGGTCGATCTCAAACTTCAGCCAGAAGATAGCTTCATCCTCAAGGTGGGAAACATTCTACCGGATCTCAGGTGCTATTGAACATGTAATGTGTAGACTTTTATATCATATTTGAATGTTTTCAATAATTTAGAGGCTAATTGCGAGGGCTTCAATCTGAGTATGGTTTCTGTACGAGAACTTGGATATATGTGAAACAGTACATATCTAACCTCAGGTGCCCTCCTTCCGTCTTCCCCTTTCTCGCCCACACATGAGAACTCTCCCTCACTCTCCACTCGTCCTTCCACCTTATCCTGCAGGTGGTGCAGCTGAAGGAGCTCCTGGAGGTGCGGCACAGCGTGTTCATCATCGGGCAGGCGGGCACGGGCAAGACGCAGGTGTGGCGCACGCTCTTCCGGACGACGCAGAACATGAAGAAGAAGCCCGTGTGCTACGACCTGAACCCGAAGGCCGTGACGACGGACGAGCTCTTCGGCTACATCAACCCCGCCACCAGGGAGTGGAAGGACGGTGAGGGGCGCTCCCAGGGGCAGCCAGGATAATGACGCTTATTATTTCATCATCAATTATTGTTTTATTCTTCTGATTATTCTCTTATCATCAATTTTATCAATATACTTCTCCACCTGAGCTATATTAACGATAGTGTTAGTATTGCTCATATCCTCGTTAATATTTTTATCATTATTACTAGGGCTTGTAATGGAAAGACAGGAAGAGGCGCTCCTGGAGGTGGCGATGAGTTTTGCGAATCGATGTGCCTTATGTTGCATGATTATCTGTATTTTTGGTCATATGGTGGTGGCGTTATTACTACTGTCATCATCATCATTATCATTGATTTTTTGTTATTACTGTCTTTATGCTGTATCAGTTATTGTTCATGATTTTTTTTAAAGATTTTAACTCGTTATTTTAATTTATCATTTCTTCGTCGTTTGGATTCATCAGGAGGACAAAACCAGCCCAAGTTTTTAATAGTATTACTAGCATTTATTATCATTGTTGCTATTATTGCTATTCCTTCTCTTGGTACTGTTGTTATTCTATAATAATTACTATCATATTCATCATTTCGATTATCATAAACATTTTCCATTTTTGCTATTATCATTATCGTTTTCTTATTATTGTTCTTGTTACTGTCGGTATTATTATCATTACGATTACTATTATTATCATTATTATTGTTGTTATCATTATCATTATTATTGTCAATATCACCATTGTCATTATTATTGTCAATATTATTATCATTATCATTATTATGATCATTATTATCATCATCCTCATTATCAATACCACTTTCATTAACACTATCATTATTGTTATCATTATTAATGTTGCCATTATTTATTGTTATCATCACTATTATTATTATTGTCATTATCATCATTATTATAATTATCATTATTAGTATCATTGTTATTATCATTATTATCATCATTATTAGTATTATCATCATTATTAGTATTATCATTATCATTACTATTATCATCATTAATATTATCACTATTGTCAATATAATCATTATCATCTTTATCACTTCATTTCATTGTTGTCAGCTTTATGATCGTAAATATCAATATCATTACTATTGATGTATCATTTTGTTACACTCTTTTTATTAACTAGTAATAATCATGACCATTATCATCATTCTCGTTGATATAATTTCATCATTAACATGACGGTAATTGTCATGTTTTTATTAAGGGAAGCGGTGAACTTTGGGTGGAAATCTATCACCCTCTACCTTCACCCTCCAATCAGAGCCATCATGTGGATATTGCTAATGTCAACTAATGCTTACTAGTCATTTATTAAGAAAACAATGATTGCTTTTATCTGGCTCTACTCATTTTATTCCTTCGTTCCTCAAGGCCTCTTCTCCAGCCTCATGCGCGACCAAGCCAACATGGCGGGCGACGCTCCCAAGTGGATCATCTTGGACGGGGACATCGACCCCATGTGGATCGAGTCCCTCAACACGCTCATGGACGACAACAAGGTACGACACACACACATACACACGCGCACACACAGACACACACACACACACTTGTCTTTCATTAATCGCCATTGCCACATCCCCAACCAATGACTTTCTGAATGGCAGCATAAACAGATGTGATATTTCCGCCTCCCTCTACTTCAAGATCCTGACGCTGGCCAGCAACGAGCGCATCTCCCTGACGCCGCAGATGCGCCTCCTGTTCGAGATCAGCCACCTGCGGACGGCCACCCCGGCCACCGTGTCCCGCGCCGGCATCATCTACCTGAACCAGGGCGACTTGGGGTGGAACCCGTGCGTGTCCTTCCGTATTTCGTTCTCTTGGGTGTCTCTTGAAGATCTTTGGATGGGATTATCGGGTCTGGTTGGACGGCTTGTCCGAAGGTTTCTGGCTGTAGATATGCAGAAGATTTCATCTTCCTGGGAAATTTCAGATATTTTAGAACTGATCCTAAATCATCAGGAAATAAGGGGTTTGGGTATTGTTTAATTATAGTGACAACGTATTTCCAATAATTTCCTCGCGAGAAAGATACATTCCAATCCAGAAGTCACATTAGAGGGACATATTTAACATACTAGCGCTCTGAATAACCAGAAAATAGTACAGGAACCTCAGACGCCCATTCGACCCCTCCCTTTACAGTTACGTCACCAGCTGGATCGACAGCCGCGAGATCCAGAGCGAGAAGGCGAACCTCATGGTTCTGTTCGACAAATACATCCCGACTTGCCTGGAGATCATGAGAGTCCGCTTCAAGAGGATCACGCCCATGCCCGAGATCACGCACCTCATGATGCTGTGTCAGCTCCTGGACTGCCTCCTGACGCCGGAGAGCGTGGCTCCTGACAGCCCCAAGGAGGTCTACGAGCTCTACTTCGTGTTCGCCGCAGTGTGGGCCTTCGGGTCAGCGCTCTACCAGGACGGGGTGAGTAGTGCTCAGGGAGGGATGCGCGCTGAAGACACAGAAGGTTGTTTACAAATCCGTGAAATCAAATCCCGGTTTTTATTATGTGAGAACAAAATGCTATAAGTTTCTTGAGCCCTGTCTCGATAATGTTCCCGATTAACGAGTGCGTCCTCCGGCCTAGAACATCGACTACCGCGTCGAGTTCAGCAAGTGGTTCCAGCTGGAGTTCAAGACCGTCAAGTTTCCTTCTTCAGGCACCGTCTTCGACTACTGCATCGAGAGGGAGAGCCTCCGGTTCACACCCTGGTCGGAGAAGATCCCCAAGTTCGAGCTCGACCCCGACACGCCACTGCAGGTAGGTCCTAATGGATCCTGTAACTGTAGGAGAGGTCTTTTAACATCGCTGATCCATGAAGTATTACAGGAAAATTTACTCAGGTACTTTTTGATAACTGTGATGGACATTTCCTTTATGTTTTTTATTTTCAGGTTTTATTTATTTTAAGACCTCTATAAGAATGATTTATGTATGTTTTTTTCAGTTTCTATAACATTCTTTATTTTCAGAGTTATTAGTCTTCGGATAAGCCATCTATATTTAATGTTTCAATTTTCAAGATAGAAAGCTATTGTCGAGAAAAAATATGATTTTGAAATAACACCATAACTTAAACTATATCCTAAAACTGGTATAAAAGAATAAAAACTATTTATTCACTTACCCCCACCCCCCACCCCCTCCAAAATAATCCAAATGTGAATCTGAAAAATAAAAATCGTTAAAAAGAGAGATAAAAAAACAGACATAATAGCTAATTAACAACTGCCTTCATTCGTTAAAAATGTCCGCTTCATCCACCTTCATTCCTTAAAAATATCAAGGTTTGTTTATTTAATGCTAACTTTCTTCCAAGAGACCAATAAATGATGATAGTTACGACCAGTATGCTATTGGAATAATTTTGTGATATTACCACCAACAGAGGTTGTTAGAACTCGTATCATGTTAATATCAAAATGAAAGAATAAGGAGAAAACGAAGAGATATAACGAAGGGGAAAAAATGAAAAAATAAGAAAAATAAAAGGAGAGAAAATGAGGAAAATGAAAGGAAGAATAATAATGGGAAAGAGGAGTCAAAGGAAAAAAAAGAAGAAAGATAGGAAGAAAAAAAAAGAGGAAAAGGAACAGGGAGGGGAGGATACGAGAAGGATTAGGGGAAAAGGAACAGAAAAAAAGGGTAGTCAAATGAGGAACAATAAAGAAATATATTTCATTACCGGAGCCCATATGGTTCTTAGACAAAATTTACTCGGCATGAAAGTTATTTCACATCTTATTAGCGTTCATGTCACTTGATTAGTGTCTTGAACATAAATCTAGTATAATTAAAAAATGAGTAAATGAGAGTTATGCTTGTTATCTGAAGGGCAATTCATGACATTTCTTCATGAAATACCCTTGGAAGATAAATAAATATGAAGTAGGAAGATACCTTTAAGGATTTACTCCATAGCATCATCTTTATCTTTGATCTCGAGAATTTTGGATTGATTTTGTCTTCTCTGTTGGCTGGTAGTGTTGTGTAGCATACTGTCTAAAGAATATGTAATCTCCCTTTTCTTTCAGATATCTAGATATCTGTTTTATTTTTAGATATATCAACTTTTTTTGTTTGTATTTTTTGCCTTTCACTTTCCCTTTCCCGGTCTCTCTCTCTCTCTCCCTTTCTCTCTCTCTCTCTCTCTCTCTCTCTCTCTCTCTCTCTCTCTCTCTCTCTCTCTCTTGCTCTCTCAATCTATCTATCTCTGTCTATATATCTATATATCTATCTCGAATTCTCTACCTATTAAGTAGACCATTATGGTAGTCAGGTGTTTAAGTAACAATGTCGACTGCATTGCATGTTCAAACTGTAACCAATTAACAGCGTCATTCACTCGCGTGTGACACTATACCCATCCCCAGCAGGATACGCTCAGTCCTCGAGTGTTGTCGGTGAGTCCTGGTTACTCGCTGCGAGTCCTGTAACCCCCCCGACCAACCCGACTCTACCCCCCACGTGTCGGTGGCAAAAATTAGGCCTCCGTCGGACAGGTCGTCTAGTGGTGCATCCCCCTCCCAGCATCTCCGCCCCCAACACCGCACCCTTCAGAAGCTCCTTCAGGACGTCGGGTCTCTGCCTCAAGGAGTTCTCGTCATGTCGCGTCTGATTGGCCAAACAGCTGATCAGAAGATGGGCGTGTCGACTCCTTGAGGGGAATCCCTGGCGTCCTGCACGTGGGCGTTGAGGGACGGGGCGGAGATGTGCGAGACCGCCCATCTGTAAGGCTGTTACACCCAGCACGCGTGTCCGGCAGCCAGTCACATCCCTGAGTGCATGACCTTAACTTGCGTCCTTTTAACTGCTCGCAGCACGGAGTCCCAGTCACATAATTAGTAACGAGCAAGATTGAATTTTCATTTCAGTAAATCGAGAGATGAAACATCTCGGTATAAATAATGACCAACTTTGTGCCAAAATATAAATAAACATGAATACCCTTTTATGATCAGGCATCAGTGCGTGCCGCGTCATAAAAGAAGGTTTCGATCAGCCGTCAGATTCGAATCAGACTGACGATGCTGATTCCAGAAGGTTAAAAGACTGCTCCTCCGCGTCTCTGCGGCGCCTGACTGGGCCTCCTCTCCCTAACCCGCATCCCGGCGACGTTCCGCTCGAATCAGCCTCAAGATTCCTCTGGAAGAGCGAATGTTCGGGCTGACGTCGATCTCTGTGGATGTCAGCCTGGGCTTAAAAGCAGCTGACGTCGACTTGGTTGTTCAGGGCATCATGCACCCTTCGAATAAACAAGCGATGCATGGGAATTAAAAGTGCATGGACTAAACTCCCCAAACTCTACAGTTTCAGATTTTAAAAAGACCTTTATCCTTTTTGAACTTAATCTACTGGAAAGTATAAATCAACCACAATATGATTTTGTCTTCTCATTTCTCTATTCTCACGATGCGTTTTTGCT
>NW_028234418.1:23113964-23135585 GCF_977035675.1 Penaeus japonicus
CCCTTTGAGGCGTCTGCGCTGCGAGACAACCCTTAGTGTCAGAGGTGTATGTTATGGTACCCTTACCTGTCTGTGGTAGTGAGCTGCAGACGGACAGGGCTCGAGGCGTCTCGCTGGGCAGAGAGTGACACCTTGCTACTCAGGAACTTGTCTGCGTTTAACTAATTATAAAGGATAATTATGATGTCAAAAGTGTAGATTACATTAATTATAGTGATGAAAATTATGACCATAATTATACTAATAATGATAATACTGATGCTTATGATAATGATGATCATAATATCAATAATGATAATAACAATGTTAAAAATAATAAGAACTGTAATAATAATAATGACTAATCATAATGGAAAAGATAATCATAATCATAATAAAAAATAATAAGGGTAATTACAATGGATATAGTAATAACAATAATAGCGATAATGATAATTATAATAATAATAATAGTAATGATAATCATAATAGTAATAGTAATAGAAATAATAACAGTAATAATAATGATACAATTAAATATAATAGAAGTCAAGGGCATTCTACATAGTTACACCGTAAATCAGTCATATAGGTCGTCAACACGCTTATCCACACTGCCACATTTCTCTTCCACATCATCTTCCACTAGGCCACTACGATCACCAAAAAGTATTCAATTGATGTCACTAAAGAAGGGAAGGGGTTAGGTATTATTTAGAAAGGTTTCTATTGCATACCAACTGATCTTGTGAACGTCAATGAGTGTGAGTTTTGGGTTGGAGAAAAATGATAGGTCTCTCATAGCGTATGCGTAGAAGGGTTGTGTTTTATGTTAAGTTTACCAGGTTATCCATATGATGTTTGTTCTGATCTGATGTCCTTTGCTTCTCTGTGGCTGTCGCATTACATCAACAACAATATCACAACACTCCATTCAACCACAACCTAAAACAATAAATGATATATAAATATCGAACATTCACGTTCTTACGCAATTATATAACACATGTACATATCAACACACACACACACACACACACACACACACACACACACACACACACACACACACACACACACACACACACACGCACGCACACACAGTCCATGATGGTGCACACGAGCGAGACCGTGCGCCTCAAGTTCTTCATCGACCTGCTGATGAACAAGCGCCACCCCGTCATGCTGGTGGGTACCTCGGGCTGTGGCAAGACCGCGTTGCTCAACGAGAAACTCAACTCACTGTCGGAGGAGTATGCCGTGTGCAACGTCCCTTTCAATTATTATACCACCTCAGGTAAGAACACTTATCCTCAGGGTCTAGTATGTTAAGTTATTGCATAGCAGAGCTATGGGTATTTCCACTATTGGTATACAACAGGCCCTGAGATTTTAGTTTAAGTATGGAATGGGCGAATCATCAAAGCTCCTATTTATGTATTTACCAACACCAATTATACAGCAAATGACTATTAACATAAATATTGAATTTATAACCTTCTGGCAATCCGACAGAGCTGCTGCAGCGCGTGCTGGAAAGGCCTCTGGAGAAGAAGGCGGGAAAGAACTACGCTCCTCCGGGAAACAAGAAGCTCGTCTACTTCATCGACGACATCAACATGCCCATGGTACGTGAGGAGCTAAATCGGGATGCATGAGTATGTTGGCTTGTATGTATTAATCTAAATATATGTTTTGATCAATTCGCCCATAACATCACATCCTACTCGGCCGCAAATACCGACTTCTATATTCTAACGATCAACCTGAATGCAATCGTCCGATTGATTCTTATACTTATTCAAAACTCCCTCACCCCCCCCCCTCCCCGTCCGCCCAGGTGGACCAGTACGGGACGGTGCAGCCCCACACGCTCATCAGGCAGCACCTGGACTACGGCCACTGGTACGACCGCACCAAGCACACGCTCAAGGACATCCACAACGTGCAGTACGTGGCCGCCATGAATCCCACGGCAGGGTCTTTCACCATCAACCCGAGGCTCCAGCGCCACTTCAGCGTCTTCGCTGTCAGGTACCGGATGTATAGTCGATCTGCAGTTGTATATACGTAGCAAATGAAGAACATAAATAAATAAAACTACTAATGTGTTTACCAAAAATAAGGTGATGATTTCATATACACTGTGCAGCTTTGTGTTTAGCAATTTTAGCAAGATTTTTAAGACATGTCACGAAGGTATTAATTTTGGTTGTAAATCTGTAAAGCATTATATGGGTCTTTACATTATTTTACTAGGTACTGAAGAATATTGAATACTGTTTTCATACTTCCTCAGCTTCCCCTGCATGGAGAGCCTCAACTTGATATACTCATCGTTACTGGATCAACACCTGAAGAGCTCCTCCATGAAGTTCAATCCAACGCTCGTTAGGGTAATAGAGGACTCTGTGCTTCATATATATATATATACATATATAAAGAGAGAGAGAGAAAGAGAGAGAGAGAGAGGGGGGGAGGGAGGCAGTGTGTGTGAGTGAATGAGAGAATGATAGTGAAAGTGAGAGAGTTAGAGAGAAAGGAAGTGTGTGTGTGAGAGAGAGCATATGTTGATATACATTATAACCAAATAACTTCATAAATGATAATAATAATAATAATAGGCTCATAAACAAATACTTCCAAAAGTGTAAAAAAAAATCGATTAAGAAATACAAAAACACAAATATGAGACTGCCATTAACGCCAAAACCTCTGTTTGGGTATTGCAGATGACGGAGCCAATGGTGCAGGCCGCCCTCCAGTTACACCAGAAAGTCGCCACAACATTCATGCCCACAGCGACTAAATTCCATTACATCTTTAACCTTCGGGACCTCACCAATATCTTCCAGGCATGTTAACATATTTCATTGACATTACGATGGGTACTCTCCAAATTATAATGAACGGAAATCCACCACATGTTCATTATATCTTGTCACTTTAATCATTTGGTGATTATACAGAGAAGCAGGAATGTTTTGTTTTTCAGGGGGACGGGGATCAATAAGACATTTTTTATCCCCTCTCCCCAAATTATTACATCATAATTAAATGGATCATGAATGAAATAGAAGTCCTTCACAGTAGCCAGTCCTTTCTACCAATAATAACATCCTTAGGGCCTCCTGTTCTGCACGGGCGAGACGGTGAAGGCGCCCATCGACCTCCTCCGCTGCTGGCTGCACGAGACCCAGCGCGTCTACGGCGACCGCCTTCTGGAGGAGAAGGATCTTGAGATGCTGACTAAGCTTCAGGTCGATGTTACTAAGAAGATTTTCGAGGTTAGTGTCCTAGACAAGTGAACTACGAAGAATAACGGAATAGGAAGCTCTATATGGAAGAAGGTGAGGCCATAAAGCTTTAAGGAATCTTATAGAAAAACTTTGTACGCAAAGTTAGGAGGCAGCGAAAGTATTTCAGGTGTTCATGAAGCTTCATTGGTAACGATGGCTTATATCATAATCTTTAATGTTGTTCCTTACGAGTAATATGAATGGATGTACTGCATTATTTTACTAACAGTACAAGCATGCAACCGAATGCATAGATTTTTTTTTCTAGAGGTTAGTTTTTTTTCTGCATGACTATGATAGTCCCATCATACGAAGGTGTAATTTCCATACTTAGGAATTAATATTATAGCTAGTATATTAAGTCATACGTGTCCTGCACGTTATACCTGAAAAAAATATTATAGCTAGTATATTAAGTCATACGTGTCCTGCACGTTATACCTGAAAAAAATATAAAATGACATACATTTTTGATTGAGTGATTTTCTCTTAGGAGCATGATATCCATAGCCCTTTTTTTCATTCTAGAATCATGATTTTTTCTTTTTCCTTTAGATTTGTGATTTTAACAATTCATCGACTATGTGTACATACTCTTAGAATAGAGGATTTTTTACCATAATTCATACAGGCCTAGATTAGTTAGTGTGTTTCCTTAGACCAATATCTCACTGTCATTTTTCCCCCGTCAAAGAGCGACGATGAAGAGAAACAGATGGTGATAGAGGTATTTATAGTTTCAATTGCTAGCAATGCTTCGTAGACGATGAGAGCCGCTGTAAACCACCCAAGAGGGACTAAACACTGCCTGCTAAACACAAGTCAAGCTGATTTCAGAATACTGAATGTTACTGCTTCTGTTGGTGGTGTTGGTATTTTCTTTGGTTGAAAGATATGAAAATGCTTAATCACTGGAATTGGCATGTGATTTTTTTCTTCTTAATTTTATATGTGTCTAAACCGTCTTTGTGTAGTTATGCATACAAACAAACATGCACACACACACAAACACATAAATATATATACATATATATATATATATATACAAATATATATATATATATATATATATATATAATATTTAATATATACATGCATACATGCATACATGCATACATATATATATAATATATATATATATATATATATATATATATATATATATATATATATATAATATATATATATATATATATATATATATATATATATATATATATATATATATATATATATTATATATATATATATGCATATATATCACACTCACATATTAAGTATGTGTGTATGTATGTACACACACACACACACACACACATATATATATATATATATATATATTTATATATATATATATATATGTACATATATATATACACACACACACACACACATATATAAATATATGTGTGTGTGTGTGTGTGTATGTGTATGTATATATGTAGATATAGATATAAACATAGACTAATAGCATTGTGTGTTAATATACTTAAAAGAATATAACAGCATAAATGATGTGACAAACACACCCATGAAATACCATGTGGGCGCCCTTGTTAAGTATAAACCGACTTTCAATAACCGACTCCTGATAAACATATAAATTTAAGTGACAGGCACCGCTTCTGTAGTAATATGAATTATAAATTTTCTCGTTAATCTCATAATGCGTGTTGGTTTGATTATATGCGATGTTCGTTAACGATATTTGCTTTTATGAATTCTTTAAACAAAAAAAATATATATAATTGTAGCACTCTCGTTTTTTTCTCTTAAATATTTAAGTAGTGATCGAAATTATGTAAACCAAAAATAAGAATGTGGTGTCGTGGACATAAAACACAAGGTAGATAATGGAGTGGAACAGAAAATATGTCACTTGGGTAGATTTTCCTCTTTTACTGAAATTATTCACCCTTGTGGAGAACCTGGTGGCAGGTAGTCCCTACAAACTCCCTCCCAAACAAAACATGGAGCATGGCAGATAATAGCAGGTTGCAACTGAAGCGCCATAGTTGCACACGAGCCATTGTTCACCCCACCTCCTCTGCAGGAGCTGGACGAGGCGGAGGTCATGGCCAAGCCCAACGTCTTCTGCCACTTCGCCCGAGGCATCGGGGAGCCTCGCTACCTCCCCATTAAGTCATGGGACGACCTCAGCGCCATCCTGCAGGACGCCCTCACGACCTACAATGAACTTAACGCTGCAATGAACCTCGTGCTCTTCGAAGACGCCATGGCGCACGTGTGTCGGTGAGTCCAGGGAGGAAAAGAACTCATTGTGGCTAAAAGGTGATGGGTTTGATGTGGGTAAAGCCCAGTGATCGATTCTCGCCAAGCTCGTTGCCGAGAGAATGGCTAAAGAAATCAGGGGCTGGAATTTTCTTGTAAATATCTTTCATTGGTTTCAACACCCACACGAATGGAAAGCTGAATTCCATCTAATTACTGGCGCTACTTTTGGAAACTTACTGTTTTTTCAAACTAGTACAAGAATACTGTTATTCTTTTTTTTTCTTCTTTTTTTTTTAGGAAAGCACAGCTTCAATATCAGAAAACTGAGTGTAGGAAGCGCCATGTAAACTCTTAATGTAGTTACCCGAGTACTATAGTTTTTATATTTCATCTTATGCATCAGACAGATAAGATGAATGTGAATCGAAAGAATATACCGTTTTATGGATCATCTGTTTACTAATCAGATATTTTCTTGTAATCCAAAGTATGATAGAAATGTATAGAGAAAAAAAATTGTAGAGGCCAAATATTTTCATGAACACTTATCTCAAAGAATCAACCGCATCCTGGAATGCCCCCGCGGAAACGCCCTCCTGGTGGGGGTGGGGGGGTCAGGCAAGCAGTCCCTCGCCCGCCTCGCCGCCTTCATCTCCGGGCTGGAGGTGTTCCAGATTACCCTCACCAAGGACTACAGTATTCAGGAGCTCAGGGTGAGAACTTGTCGTCAACAATAATCGGTGCAATGGCGCCCTGATCTTTGGTTAAAGTTCTTCAGTCCATTATAATGAACTGGGGTTTTGTTCATTTTTTGTTTTTCCGTGTGTGACGTTAACACGTACATTGCAGTAAAACTCCTTGTCACCTCCATAAAAATCATAGATAGATAGTCAAATATTCACAAGTATATTCTTATCAGAAAAGTGATTCCATATGAACATAGAGACTAATGGAGCGTTGCACTCACCACAAAGCCGCTTCTCTAGGAAGTCCCCTCCTCCCCCTCTACCTCCAGAGCGACCTAGCGAACCTGTACGTGCGAGCCGGACTGAAGAACCTGGGCACGGTGTTCCTCATGACCGACGCTCATGTCCCCGACGAGAAGTTCCTCGTGCTGATCAACGACCTCCTGGCCTCGGGGGAGATCCCTGACCTCTTCCCCGAGGACGAAGTGGAGAACATTGTGTCTTCAGTGAGGAATGAGGTAAGGGAAGCGGGAATCCAGTCAGGTCGTATCGCTTCGGTAAGTCATTCCTGCAGCAAACGAGAATCACTGTATCTCTGGTTACCCCTTTGTCTGTGTTTATAGTTATAGATTTGCTTTGTGTCATATGTGAATTTACACGTTGTGTCAAATAGATATGAAAAGTTGACTGGACCCTGTGTTGCAATGATTTTGATATCATTATTCATCAGTGATAAAAACTTGTCTTACTTACATTGCTGCTTATATTTACGCAATTTTGAATGCCGGTGATAGATTATTGGCAACGATGATTGTGTTGCAAGATAGCTTCAGCACCTCAATCAGTCATGGATAATTTCATATCAATAGCTTCTTTAAAAGTCTCCCCCTAATAAGTAGCATATAATGGTACAATATTTAGTAATCATTAGTACCCAAAGTTACATTCACAGTTAAATCATCCGTAATTAATGATAATAGATCCATCCCTAATTATCTACAGCAATTTACAAAGATACCAAAACAAAGGCTGAATCATTAAGATGTAAGTACACTACCCTTCCCCCCTTCATGTAGAAAAAAACAGCATATAAAAGCTGGTAAATAGGTCTTACTGACTGGTTATTTCTATTTGATACTATGCGCACATTGTAAACTCATTCCTTTATCTAAATGTCAATATAAATCAAAATAATCATCTTAATGGGCTCAACAAGAACGTCTGTAAGTAAATCTAAGGTTAATGGTCATTAAATAAGATCCGTTTTATATCAGATAATATACATATCATTCTATAATACGATCTATAATAGCATATGGTTAACACAAGATCTAACAAATATTATGTATACAAGTGCACAGGCACAGCTTCATTCACACAAGTACCTGTATAGTGCAGTGTAAATAGTAAGAAATACAAAACACAATCCCAGCATGTCCAGTACAAGGCATCCAGCCGGGCTCAGGCGCTTCAGCTTTTCATAATGAAAATATCACATTACTGCTTTCTGCTGCACGTTGACAAATAGTGTTATAATAATTAAAAAAAAAATGCATATTTATATATGTGTGTGTGTGTGTACCTTTTCTCCCTCGAGGTATTATTGATTTTGATGAGGGCGTTTTTCTTTTTGTTTTTGATGAGCAAAAAGCTGTCATCTTACCTACTGTACCTTACACCGGCGTGGTCAACTCTACAACCCTTTTACGACTCATATACACTCTTTTCCACACCTTGGCATCCCGTCCTGGTGCATGATTTAGTAGTTAGCCTAGATTCGGACGGAATGTAACTCTGCACGCGCACATGTTGCCATGTCTCTTTTACGAATCAGAACAGATTTGCAAAGGCCATCTACCTTTTTCATCAACCTTTGTGGCCTTTTTATCTTTTGTCATGATTCTCGCAACAGGAGCATACATCAAGACGAGCTTATAGTTTTCATCTGTACATATGTATGCAAGATCACGTCTGACACTCATTTCGATAAACAAAGATTCATGTAAACACAGACCTGCACTCTTAGCAACACTGAAGCATGACCACAACACAGTCACTGTTTGAAAGAACGTCACTCTATCCCACAGCAGTCGTAGATAGGTGAACGTACGCCAGACACACTGCCCTCCGGCCATTCCCCTGAGACAGGTCTTGGCTCCTCCAAGGGAGAGCATTTCGCCACCATGAATTGGCCCCAGCTGTGAACTCTGCCTCAGGACCAGCAATAGCAACCAATCTATGAGATGGGATAAAAGTTGTTACACCAACTAAATGCAGGGTTTTCTTTTAGTCTGGGAGGTGTGTGGCACAGCAGTGCCATCGTGGATGGTGAGACGGGACCGTGTGCGCCCACGCCCGATGGGCTTACACGGAGGGCATCACTGCCTGGCTCCAGCACTGTCACCTTCCGCCGGTTCGGACACGCTCAGCACCTTCACAAACACTCAACGTTCATGTCCTATTTGCAACCAGGGTCACGCAAGGGCCTTTCGCCCAGGTGTTTGGCTGATCCTTCACATAGAGAAAACAGATTGAATGTCTAGATGAAATCAGCTGAATGTCTTGTCTTGCCTTGTTTCTTTAGCAGTTAAGAAGTGAATGCCTTTAGAGACGTTGGTTTATTGAGATAATGGGTCTTTCTTTACCCACACGGCCCATATTCTTCCCCCAGAGGGAGTACAAGGACGTCTGGTTGGTATGTATTTCCGCCGTGGTAAAGTGCTTCATGTACCGGCGTCAGACACTCCCCGCCCTCGACGCAGCTGCCTTTTTAACAGTAGTTCTGAGTTTTTCTTACTGACGAATTTTGTGAGGCGAACCAGTGAGTTTGGCGACACGCGCAGCAAGAGCTGGTTGCCGCGTCAGTACCGTAGACAGGCGACGCCATCATCACCTTCCTCTTCCTCCTATCCCCCTTCCTTCTCAGTCTCCCTTCCCACTCCTTCACCTTCTCCACCTTTTCCGAAGCCGGTCAGGACGTTAGACAACCAATTATTCCTCACATCCTCTTGGTAGCGGCTCCAGCAGGAGCCACTGGATCAAGGCTGCACAGGGGAGGACGATCCCATCACCGGCCATACTCTTCACTCAAACACAAGTACCCTGCGGCCTCTTCTCCATAATATCATTGTCCTTTTTATATTTCATGTTTACCACATTTCAATTTGTGCGGTTCTGCATAAGAACCCATCACAACAGCTCTCACTGTAATACTTTGTTGTAAATAGTCAGTATCTGTTTGCGCGATTCACTAATAAACTAATTGAAGTTTAGGGTCCCGATTCCATATCAAGTACCACAATCACACGATGCTGTATAAATACGTTTTTCAATGGATATTCTTGATATATACTGATCTGGGGTGTGGCTTCATCTCATTACGTTGCTTGAGCTGAATTGCATATTTACGGCATAAATTATATATTTCCCAAGGAATATCACAACATTGACACCTGATGTAATATGTAATTCAGGACAGTGCTATGCATTCCATATCATGCAGTCATTACCAATAGTCATCGCCATTAGAGGACCGACAGCGTTAATGATTATGACTACAGGATGGCATAAAAATGACGATGTAAAAGTGAACCATAGATTGGTATTCCATAAAATCATCGACAATATGATATAATTTACATGATCTCACGTTTGCTTTCATCAATTTTTACCTTTCCTTCTCTTCGCCCTTTTCTGATTCTCTTTCTATCGACCTTCACTAAAAATCACTATTAGCATATTTTACAAGAGATGAATTTTGTCCAATGCACTCACAACGAAGTTTTCTTTCTTCACGTGGCTGAATTAGTGACTTTACCCCCGACAACCCCCACCCCCTTTTCGATGTTAATGTTATTCGAATGTGATTATAACACGCTGTAATATGTGTGTGTGTGATATCGACATTTAAAACGACGTAGATCCAATAATTCAAGTTAGAATGAATGATGATGGTGAATCACACTAAGGAAAATGTTAATCATTATAACGACAGGGAAGAAAATACTGCTGAATCATAGCTAGGATTGATAATATGGTCATTTCCAACACTGATAATTTTTTTTTAAAGATATTTGTTTATTTTCGACCTAAACATCGAGACACAATTTACTACTAAAATTGTGCTGTCTTTTGGTACTTGATTATAATGACGGAATATTTTGACTTTCATCCCGTTCTTCATTGACTTTTGTAAGTGGTACATAAACTATATATATTTCGAACTTGATATAAAAAACATGTAGCTTTTTGAGATCAGACTGAAAGATTATCTAAGAACATTTATAAAGTAACTTTTAATTGTTCCTAATTACTTTAAAAAGTACATGTAATATCATAGTGAGCAAAAAGGAATGGCTATAGACACAATAACAGATATCGGGAACCTGTTAATGATACAGCAATTAAATACTGATATCATTAATCATGCCATCTAATAATTATTAAGATGATAATAATGTTCAAGTAGAAAGTAGTGTAACCGAAACTTATTATGTCGGATTAAGCATCCAGTAACTGAAATATGTTTTAGAAAAAAAAAAAAAAAATACATGTGATGTTTTCATGTATGATTCCAGTGGTGTTTACATTTTGCCAAAACTTAAATAACCGGATGGGTTAAAGAGGCAAGCACATGTTGAAAAGTAAATGTAAGTACAGTATTTTCTGATGACCTAAATTCATTGATGTAGATAGTAAATCCAACATCTTTTTAAAACGACATCAAATATATTGTACGAACACAGATATACAAACAAAAATACAACACAAACTTTCATTCCCACACACGTACATAAACAAATGCCTCCCATGAATATAATTGCAAATAAAAGAGAGAAAAAATATATATCCGGTGATCTGTTCGACACCTCCACTGCCAAGCCCTTCTTCCGCCCTGCTCCTTCACCTCCCCTCCCCTTGGACTGCCCCCGTCCCCCCGCGAGCCGACCAGGGGGCTCCCACTCCTGTCCCTGGGGTGCCCCCTCTGCAGACCGGGTCACCCTACTCCCACAGTAGCGTTGAGCGCCTCTTCACCGTAGTCGTGGCCGCTCCCCACCGTAGCCTTGACCTTCTCCTCACCGTAACTACCTTGCAACGAGGCCACCTCTCGCGCGGTCACGTGCAGCAGAAACAGCCAAGAGTTTTTGTCTAGTGTAGCAAGCAGCCGCTGCCCCGAGCAGGGTGCGGCAGAGCCACCGCCTCTGGCCGTGCTCTCTGCAGCCCCTGTGGATGTAGTCCATTTTTTTTTCTTCTTTTTTTTTTAGCTGTCTTTTTTCGTAGGACGTATTAGTAAATATTCATTTAATGTTCCTTTATAAAATCATATATACTGAATTTACATAATTTGACATAATCCATTTTGCAAAAGCAAAACAAGCGTGAAAATTGAAGATTGACAGTAATCCTTTATGAAAACACTTGAAATTTGTTCCCTCGAGCATGTGCTATATTTCACGATTTACTATTTCAGTCATGAATTCTGCCGAATAAATAATCTTAAATAATGATGAATAATGTCTCTCCTCCATCCCTCTCCTTACACACTTCCTTCCTTCATCTCTGCCATACTTCATCGTAAATCTGAAATACCACAAACGGTTTTCACTCTTACAACACTCTCACTCTTCCTCGCCATCTTTCTCCGCACACAAACAAACCCACACCCAGGTCAAAAGCACAGGTCAGCAGGACACTCGCGACAACTGCTGGAGGTTCTTCATCGACCGAGTGCGGAAGAACCTGAAGATGGTCCTTTGTTTCTCGCCCGTCGGCTCCGCTCTCAGGTACGTCTGGACCCGCCAGATAGGTCTGACTTGAAAATGAGAAAAGTAAGATAAAGAGGAAGAATAACATTGAAGATAAAAAAAAAAAGATGAAGAATAAAAATCCCCATGTGCACTTCGTCAGAGTACGAGCTCGACAGTTCCCCGCCATCATCAGCTGCACAACTATCGACTGGTTCCACGAATGGCCGCAAGAGGCGCTGGTGTCTGTGTCGGAAACATTCCTTGGAAGTCTTGAATATCTTCCTGTGAGTAACTTTTCGTTAATTTCTAGTAAAAATGCTAATATTTCGCCTTCATTTGAAATAATATACACTGACACAATGATGGTGTTGATAGTGATAGAAATGGCAGTGCTTATTAAGCTGACCCATAAAGGTTAATGCTATAATTGCGATGATAATGAAAATGGTGATAAGAAAGATTAATTTACCTCTACAGGAATCCCTGCGAGGCTCCGTGTCCAAGTTCATGGCGCACGTCCACACGTCCGTGAACGACATGAGCCGCCTCTACCTGACCAACGACCGCCGTTACAACTACACGACGCCCAAGACCTTCCTGGGCTTCATCTCGCTCTACACGAAGCTCCTCTCAGCTAAACACCAGGAGCTTCAGGCCAAGATCGAGAGGCTGCAGAATGGACTTCAGAAGCTCAGGACCACTTCAACGCAGGCGAGTTGTTCTTGCATTTTCATTCTCTCTCTCTCTCTCTCTCTCTCTCTCTCTCTCTCTCTCTCTCTCTCTCTCTCTCTCTCTCTCTCTCTCTCTCTCTCTCTCTCTCCACCTTATAAGGTATATTTGTTCGTACGAGATCTATTCCATCAAATACCAAACCAGCTATTATGAGAAAACAAACAGAAGAGAAGATGCACATAATATAAGCAGACCGAGAGGCACCTCTGAGCACTTAATGATTAAGCACTTTTGCTCCTCAGGTGGACGAGCTCAAGGCCAAGCTCGCCGTCCAGGAGGTGGAACTCCAGAAGAAGAACGACGAAGCCGACAAGCTGATCCGCATTGTGGAAGCCGAGACAGCGAAGGTACCTCGTTTTCCCTCCTCTCTAGCCTTCAGATACACAATGGCTACAAAAGGCGGATTTTCATGTACTGTAAAGCCCCGTGAACATATTTTCGCTCCACTTCCGTTCCAGATTATAAGGGCACAGCAGACTTCTCAGCTTTCTTCTCTCACAGGTATCGAAAGAAAACGAAACCGCTAACGACGAAAAGCGGAAAGTCGCTATCATCGAGGCCGAGGTAGCCAAGCGAAGGAAGGAGTGCGAGGAGGATCTGGTCAAGGCGGAACCTGCCCTTGTCGCGGCGAAGGAAGCGCTCAACACACTCAACAAGGTGAAAGGTCATTGTGTTTAGATACAAGAGTAGCTGTGTTCAGATGCAAACCTACAGAGCTCAGTAAAACTTCTAATCGAACGTTTTCTGCAGGCAAATCTGACGGAGCTGAAGTCCTTCGGTTCACCTCCGTCGGGTGTGGACCGAGTGACGGCAGCCGTGATGGTGCTGCTGGCCCCCAACGGCAAGATTCCAAAGGACAGGTCTTGGAAAGCGGCCAAAGTAATCACATGGATCACAGATCTCGATTCGTTCCTAAGAAAACCAAGTATAGGTTACATTAAAATAATTTACAAATGTAATCTTTCTTTTTTCTTTTGATTAGTCATCTATCCTAATTCCCCCAGGTGATGATGGCGAAGGTGGATCAGTTCTTGGATCAGCTAATAAACTACGACAAAGAGAACATTCATCCAGATATCATAAAGAACATTACGCCTTACCTGGACGATAATGAATTCAACCCTGACTTCATCCGATCCAAGTCTGTTGCTGCTGCAGGTAGAAATTACCGTCATATTGTTTTTGTTACCATCATCAATAACATAAACGTTGTTGTTATCATTATCATTGTTAGCATCACGCTTCAGATAAAAAGTGAGAGAAGCGGAAACCTCATTCAATTTTGTATTCCTTATGCTCAATATCCTTTTCACTATTTTGTTTTAGAATATATTGTAGCTGCTTTGTTAGAGCCTTAAGTGTGCTGTAGTTCCCTGTAGTTGATCTTGCACGTACTTATGACACACACCGCCGTTCCCCCAGGACTGTGTTCGTGGGTCATCAACATCATCAGTTACTACGAGGTGTACTGCGACGTGGAGCCCAAGCGACGCGCCCTGGAGGACGCCAACAACGAGCTGGCTGCGGCCCAGAGTCGCCTCACCGCCATTATCTCCAAGATTAAGGTGAGTGTCCGGGGTGGAGTTCCATTCCATTATTCTTTCATTCTTAACATTTCCTTCGTTTGACATCACTATTCTGGACTTGGCTTCGGTTCTTTATCTCTCAAGGTCTGCTATATATTAACAGAGCTTAGAGGAACAGCTGGCACGACTCCAGGCAGAGTTCGACAAAGCGACGGCCGAGAAGATGCGGTGCGAGAAGGAAGCGAACAGCACTGCCCACACCATCGCTCTCGCCAACCGCCTGGTGGGAGGCTTGTCCTCCGAGAAAATCCGTTGGGCTGAAGCCGTGGCGCAGTAAGTGAAGTTCCTTTTCTTTTAGTTTGTAAATCCACTGACTTTTAGGTTGATGTAAAGCTGCGTCTCCTCTCAGGATGCACATCTCAGAGAAGACCTTGCCCGGGGACATCCTCCTGGTGGCTGCCTTCATCTCGTACGTCGGTTGCTTCACCAAGCACTACAGGCGCGACCTCATGGATAAGATGTGGCTTCCTCTCCTGCAGAAACTCAACGTAAGACACATTTACTTTTTGTATTTATAAGTTGTCTTTAAGTTTGCTGGTATAATCATGACAAATATTTTCTTATCTTTATTACTCCACTTTTTCCATATCGTCATATATTCACCATTCACATCATCGTCGGTTCGGCCAAACTTCTCCCCCGACGATGCTAACCGGATCCGATTTTGCGGACTACAGGCGACGAATGTGAGAACATGATGTTTGTGCAAGTTGTTATGAATCACAGGTTAAGAAGACTTCTTGGTGCAAATGACACAACCATAGCCTTCCATGAGCCATCATCATTCCCCTGTTGACATCTATTTTGTGATTCAACATCCACTTTCACCTGTAGATTTTTTTTCGATTCCTCAGGCTCATGATTATCTTCCTTGCACAGTCTTGTAGATATTTTGTATAGCTAACGTTAACCCCTTTATTGTATATTAGTAATTTCCTATTTCTTTCGTCATTCTTACCTTTTTTTCCAGAAATACTAAACTTTGTTCATTCCCTTCTATTAGCAGAATATTCGGCTGATATCTTCATCCACGTTACAAACGACTATCTCTCTCTATCTATCTATCTATCTATCTATTTATCTATCTATATCTCTATCTATCTATCTCTATGTCTACAACCAACTTTATATCTAATAATGCTCTCTTAATTCCACTGAGGATTTCAAAGAATACATATAATGTATTATGCAATGGGACTAGACTTTTAACTAGTTTCCATTCCATATAAAATGAGCGTGAATCTGTGTGTGTATGTGCGTGTGTGTATGTGTGTGTGTGTATGTGTGCATATATAAATGTATATTACAGTTATATATATACAAATATGTATATATATATGTATATACATATATATTTATGTATATAAATGTGTGTGTGTGTGTGTGCGTGCAAGCGTGTGTGTGTGATACTATAGTATATACATGTATATATACATATATGTATATATATATATATATATATATATATATATATATATATATATATATATATATATAAATGTTGGATATGTTTTACATATTGGAAGAGAAACTCTATCATAACGATACAAAACACATGACACTTGAACTACCAACCAACATCCTCTCGTTCTCCATCCTGAACTTCCCTGTGTCCCGAAGGCCACCTACAGTTCCTTCCTCTACACCTTCGGGAGAGAAAAACACCCACTGACCTCAGCTTCTCTTTCTAGCACGGAGGGGAGGGACTAGAGCTCTCACTCCCGACTTCCTAGAGCGTGAGGACCTACCTCGGGAAACACAACGGCTATCCTGCACTTGGTAGAGATCTAGAAAGTAGTTTAGTGAACCAGATTATTATGTGAATAACAATGCTTCGGTCTCTAACATGCATAAATCCTGTCTTCGTTGCATTTTGATTAGATTTTAGAAAGATAAACATCAAACCTCTAAACGAGAGCGTCGGTCAGCCATGTAAATATAAAACGAAATAATCGCGTCATTCTCCTCTGAATAAAAATATTCTTAAATACTTCTACTTCATCTGCTATAACTACAACTACTACTTTTATCAACATTATTTTATCTATCATTCATGTTGTAAACTGTTAACGATATGTATAATTTTAACAGAAGAAATTATTACAAATATCATAACAACTCTGGTACTGATACTGCGAATCAATAATAATTGATAAAGTAAAAGAATTTTAAAAAAGGAAACGATGATTAAACAACTTAAAATAAATGCCTTGCTGTTGCATTAAATGACAGTAAACTCATAGCCACATATTTTCCTTTTAAAATCTGGTGTTAATTAAGTTATCCACCTAAAGTGTGTTGTTAAGACAAATTTAACAATATACAAGCAAAAGACAAAAACAAACAAAAATGTTTTATTTTGCCTATTTTTCTTTCCATCTAATATGCTTAAGTATCATCTCATTTCAGATATTGGAAATTAACTCTTATACTTTGCAATGTTCTGTCTTCTATTCCCCCACGGGAAGACACTAGCTTTTCTCCCTCCCTGCAGCCTGTGATCCCCATCACGCACAACCTGGACCCGATCAAGCTCCTGACCGACGACGCGACGATCGCCGGCTGGAACAACGAGGGCCTTCCGTCCGACCGCATGTCCACCGAGAACGCCATCATCCTCACCAACTCCGATCGATGGCCGCTCATTATCGACCCTCAGGTACGAGGCCACACTTGCTGTCTGGTGATGAAACGATCCGAATAAATTGGTTTTAAATGGGAACTGCTGCATTCAAGTACGTGGGCAAATAGGACTGCACAAGTTCGTGCTATCCTTCTAAAATAATCTTAAATTACAATTCTCCCTTGTCATAAAGTGTACAGATGATTCCTCTTGTGATGATCATGCGTATCGGCGCAAGAGGTGTTCATAACCGATCAGCCATTCCATCCTCCATCCTATTGTATCCTCCAGTCATCCCATCCTCCCCGTCCCTCACACAGCTCCAGGGAATCAAGTGGATCAAGGCGAGGTACGGCGAGCAGCTGATCGTGGTGCGCCTCGACCAGAAGAACTCCATCGACGTCCTCGAGGCCGCCATCACCCGCGGCGAGACCGTCCTCATCGAGAACCTGCCGGAGAGCCTCGACCCCGTGCTCGACCCGCTCATCGGCAAGAACCTCATCAAGCGCGGCAGGTGAAGGGCGGTAGGGGAGGGGGAGGGCGAAGAATGAATTGGTAGAGAGACAAATAAGAAAAGTACGATTTGGTTAAAAAGGAATGAAAAGTTTTAATAGGAGTGTCAGTATTGGTATCAATGATAGTAGCAACAGCAGCAGTAGTAGTATTTACGACTATTACATGAAATCAATCTGAACATTTCCTGTTATCACCAAGACCGCACTCACCCTAGGCCCGATCTCCGTTCCCAGAGCGCTCAAAATCGGCGACCGGGAAATCGAGTACAACGACGCGTTCCAGCTGATCCTCCACACCAAGCTGGCCAACCCGCACTACAAGCCCGAACTTCAGGCTCAGTGCACCTTGATCAACTTCACGGTCACGCGCGACGGCCTCGAGGACCAGCTGCTGGCGGAAGTCGTCAAGGCCGAGAGGCCAGACCTGGAGGAGCTCAAGGTAATACTTGGTGTCATGTGGAAGAGCTTGACGATGGCCATGATAACTGAAAGAAACCTTTGGACACCCCGAGGCTTTACAGCTGCCGTTTTCCTTTTGTGTTTCAGTATAACTTGACAAAGCAACAGAACGACTTCAAGATTCAGCTCAAGCACCTGGAAGACGACCTGCTGAGCCGCCTGTCGTCCGCCGGAGGAAACTTCTTGGGAGACACAGCTTTGGTGGAGAATCTGGAGCACACGAAGGCCACGGCGCAGGAGATTCAGGAGAAGGCGAGTCAACCGCTTTGTTCACGTCATGGCACGATTTGAGCCGCATTAGAAGCAGATCTCCTTAGTATCATATGATTCAATTTCGATGGAGGATAACACACTAAGCAAACGCACCCACAATCAGAGTCGAACAGAATAACTGGTCCTTTGCCTTTCTGTCGCGCAGGTCGCCGAGGCCCGCAACACGAGCGCGCAGATCGACGAGGCCCGCGAGCTGTACCGGCCGGCCGCCGCGCGAGCCTCCCTGCTCTACTTCATCCTCAACGACCTCCACAAGATCAACCCCATCTACCAGTTCTCCCTCAAGGTTCGTTTTCGCCTTCGCTCAGCTGGGAAATTCGCCTTCTGAGCGGGCGATTCCTAGTGCTAAATCGTTGCAACTGCATTGCCTAAGATATAACGAAATGCGTCAGAATATTTACCTAAAATGTGTTTTGTTATTCGCAATACTCATAGTGACATGCGTCATGACACAGTTGTTTGCTCTCATGCACTGAAACATAAATGTCACACCACGTTTTTTTTCCTAATCTTTGATAAAACGAATCGAGAATCTGAGGCCCGCGTCCCGCTGCCCGACAGGCGTTCCGCGTGGTGTTCCAGCAGGCCATCGAGCGCTCGGAGGCGAACGACGAGGTGCGGCTGCGCGTGAACGCCCTCATCGACACCATCACGTACAGCGTGTTCCTCTACACCACCAGAGGACTCTTCGAGAAGGACAAGCTCATCTTCGCTGCCCAGATGACCTTCCAGGCGAGTCGCGGCCGCCTGCGGGACTGTCGATTTCTGTTTTACTTCCTTCCGTCCAGGAGTGTGTTTTATGATCAATAATGAATGCTCAATGGTATCTATCTCGAGATGAAATTATTATATTATCATCTTATCTCGTTTTGTTACTGTGGTTACTTCTACCAGTATTATTTACCACATACAACACTGTTTCTACTTTCTGAAGAGAATATTATTTGTAGTTATTCTTGTCAATCAAAACAGTTACAATGATGTCATTCACCTGCTTTAGCAAGATGAGAATAACTTTCTTTAACTTCCATATAAGCCAAATATACAAATTTGGAATTTTCTTATTTCTTAACAAAGTAAAAATATTTACCCATTGAAAATGGGGCAATGAAGATATTCGACGACAAAGCAGCATCTTACATCTTAAATCTGTGCTCAGGTTCTTGCGTCCCAAGGCGAAGTCGGCGCCATTGAGTTGGACCTCCTGCTTCGGTTCCCGATTCAGCCGAACGTGGTCTCGCCCATCGACTTCATCACCAACAACAACTGGGGCGCCATTCGCTCCCTCTCGCAGGTCGACGAATTCAGGCAAGGACTTTTCAGTAGTATTTTAATAGTATGCAGCAGTGACGAATAAATGTTCCTCGAAGGATGCTGTTTTCTGTGTTTTGTTTTAATAGTCTATTGTTGTAATGAAAATTTGTTTCGTAGAGAAAACAATAATTTGTGTACGTGTATCTCCGAAAAGACGAATACTTCCACAAGAGCCACAACGAATGACTGTCACGATCAGTAACCAAAAAATATTGTTCGTGTTCCTATAATTGGCCAACACCTTGCAGGAACTTGGACCGAGACCTGGAGAACAGCGTGAAGCGATGGCGTATGTACTGCGAGTGCGAGGCGCCTGAGAAGGAGAAGCTGCCAGGGGAATGGAAGGGGAAGTCTGACGTCCAGCGGCTGGTCATCATGAGGGCGCTGCGACCTGACCGCATGACGCATGCCATGCAGTAAGTCGCCTTGATTTTTTGGTAGATGGTATGGAAGGACTGCAGGTGGGAAAAGAGAGAAGAGAAATAGAAAGAATTATACGAAGAAAAATGAGGGATGAGAGAGAGAGAGAGAGAGAAAGAAAGAAAGAGACTTTGACAACTTTATTAAGACAAGTGGTTACTTACATCTCAAAAGGATGAGATAACATAGGTTATTCTCACTACAATCATAGTCCCTTATTGGGCTCACATATATTTGACAAAACTCTACTGCAATATCAACACTTTGAAATACATAAAGTAGAAAAGGCGGATTAATCACAAGCATACAGAGTTAGATGTTTACAATTCAGGAGAGCGATATGATATTACCCTCACCATGCCAAGTCCTCCCCTGAGGTCACATAATCACATACTGGAATATGAGACGATCATATATGTTGGCAAGACATACTTATGTTCCTGGGAGAAAGAATTTATCAGAATGTCAAGAAAAATATTTATATTTAACAGGATGTTGTATCACAAATGATATTCAACCACATCAATAAAACCCTCCTCGGGCTATGATAGTCTCAGCAGAAGTCACAGTCGCATATAAACAGTTGCCAACTACAGTTATGTAATTGGTGCAAAATGCTTAAACTTCTTCAAAATTCTCAATACCTGGCCATTTCTAAACATCCATACAGCCTGTCCGGGGAGTCCAGCTATCTGCGTTTCTGCAAATCTGAATCATGGGACATTGTAAGATATAGTGTACTAAGGTGTAACCTACACATCCTGCATTCTTTTTCCTGTTCACCTGTCGGAACACCTAATTCCCAATAGTATTTATACCCTAACCTAATTCTCATATGCACAGTCTTTCCCCTTAGAGAGAGAGAGAGAGAGAGAGAGAGAGAGAGAGAGAGAGAGAGAGAGAGAGAGAGAGAGAGAGAGAGAGAGAGAGAGAGAGATAGCCAATTGAGTTGAGAGACTTGGGAAGATAGGACAAGAGAGAGAAGCCAACTTCACTATTTAAGACTGAGCAGCGTCTCCCTTGCCTCCCCTCCAGGCTGTTCATCGAGGAGCGGATGGGGCGGAAGTACGTGGAGGGCGAGAACATCGACTTCTCGCAGAGCTACGAGGAGAGTGGGCCGTCCACGCCCATCTTCTTCATCCTCTCGCCTGGCGTCGACCCTCTCAAGGTCAGCTGAAGACGGCGCTGGGGCTTTTGCTTCGGTTTCCTCTTATTTTCCTTTTATTTTGATGGATACCCATCTATGTGCGTGGAAAACCTTTCAATCACTGATTGCGGTGTTATCTTCGATTTCTTCTAAAGTCTATTGATATAGAAATTTATTTTTTATCCATTTTTTTCTCTCTCTTTCTGCCCCCCTCCCCCTCTCTCTCTCTCTATCAGTCCTCCTCTCTCCCTGCCCCCCCCCCTCTCCCTCGCTCTCCTCCCCCCCTCTCTCCCTCGCTCTCTCTTTCTCTCTCTCTCTCTTTCACTCTCTTTGTTTTTCTCTTGCCCTCTTTCGCCATCTCTACCTCCTTCCTTTTTCCTTCCCTCCCTCCCTCCCTCCCTCCCTCCCTATCTCCCTTCCTTCCTCCCTCCCTCTCACCCTACTTTCCTCCCTCCCACCTCAACCTCACTAATACTTCGCATTACCATAGGACGTGGAGCGGCTTGGATACAGCCTCGGCTACACCTGCGAGAACCGGCGTCTGCACAACGTGTCTCTGGGCCAAGGGCAGGAGAAGGTGGCGGAGGAGGCCATTCAGATCGCTGC
>NW_028234418.1:23143185-23148185 GCF_977035675.1 Penaeus japonicus
CAATTCCAATATAAGGTATCTCAAACCACCTCAGTGCGAAGCCTAAAGCGAGAGGGGCGATGTTTCCAGCGCCAATGAAGATTCCGGGCAGGGAGGCGAAGGTTCCTCTGTATGCTGTGTCTGACACTTCGACTATGTAGGAGTTCGCGATTATTCCCGACGCCCCGGAGTTTATGCCTTGTAATACTCTGTTGAGGGAAAGGAGCATCGGTATAATCAGACAAGTCAGTGATGATATAACGTAATCATAGTACACATTGTACGGTAAAACTATAGATTTACAAATATTCCACCATCACCACGACTGCAGTTTATGAGCGCTACAGAGACAAAGGTTTTAAAAGAAAATAGGTTCTTATATATCATACTCATTTTGATGTGGCGTTTTGTACTTTTTGTACTTTTGTCTTTTATCTATTTGACGAAATAACCCCCACTCATCCTCATACACAAGTAGACATGCATATGAATATGGAATAACGCAGTGACAGAGTATCAATGACTCTGTCCTCAGAGAGATCAGTAATAAACCAACTAGCCTAGACAACACTACGCAACAAAAGGTTTGTCTGACTAGGAACTTACTATGTGTTACTTCGCTACTTCATCTTACATAGAAACATCAGAATGCCTTACACTGTATTTGAAGTTCTGAATCAGTTCACTTGAGAAGCCATGGGGGTTGGCCATAAAGCTGCACCATCATTACTCTCGTGTGATTAGGTTGGTAATTCCTAGGGAGCTAGCCCGACGTACCCAAAGGGGCTCAAGTTCGAAACCTTTTCAAGTAGGTAAGTTATACGTCAGTATCAATGTGGTATTGCATTATTCCATCCTACATAGAAATCTTAGCATATCTGACACAATATTTGAATTTCGGAACCAGTTCTAGCATATGATGTACAAGTCTGAAATCAAATCAACATGCAATATCATTCACTCAGTAAACCCAATTTCTGCGAAGGTGAGGTGGCTACAAACGAAAAGGTATGTCACCTGCCCACAAGAATCATGGCAGGATTATAAGCGAGAGCGATGAGGATCCAGCCTAGGACTACTGGCACCTGCAGGATCATCAGGGAGTGGCGCCGCCCCATTCTCGTGCCCATCCAGCCCCCCAGCCACGCGCCGGGGATCATGCCCACCGCTGGCAGGCTGCCTATGCGAGGGAAAGGAGTTAATCAATATCAAATGTAATTTGGCGGGTCGTATACTTAGGCACACAGTGGAATATTGAATTCGGATTCCAATGGTGCCTATTAAAGTTGCATATTTATGTGCATTCATAAAAAAAGCAAGCCATTGTCTCAACACGGCATGGACATGCACACACATATACAGTCATCTTAACACACATTGTATCAGATCCTTACCCAGCATGTCCGCTTCCCAAGGTTCAAGAATCATGACGGTTCCGTAAACATTGGTCTGATCCTTGTTCATGTCTGACAAGGCCGGGTTGGTCCATCCCGCAGGCAGACCGAGCACCGAAAAGGCCAGACAAACACTCAAGATAATGAGAGTCTGTTAAGGATAGAGTGTTTAATACGAATCAAAGAAATTTTATATTATTTACAACAGAGAGAGTGTTGTATTTGGTCTTATATATATGAGAGTAAACGGGTCATTCAGGAAATGAGTACGACTTTAAAAATCTACAAAAAAAAAAAAAAAAAATCACGTAAGACACAAGACATGGAATAAAAATATACATAAAAGTTCTTTCACAAAGCTATTGCATAGAAACCCTTTGCAAATGCATTAACATCTGCACGTACATGGACATCCACATGATCCATTTATATTGCAAATGATCCCACCTGTTTGAAAAGCCTGATCCTCTTTGCAGCGGCTGACTCGGCAGACGGCAGAGCGCTGTCCTTCACGCCTGACTCCGACGATGCTGATCAAGACGGTAGGTCATATTGCAATGGATGTTAAAGAGAGAAAAAAGAAAAAAAAACATGGAGAGATATGCATATGTATAAACAATCATTTTTTTCCTTATCTACTTTAAGAATATAAAAATGTGCATTTTGTCTACGTGTGTCTGAGCATCTCTCTTTCTCTCCCTCTCTCTCTCTCTCTCTCTCTCTCTCTCTCTCTCTCTCTCTATATATATATATATATATATATATATATATATATATATACATACATATATATATGTGTGTGTATATATATATATATATATATATATATATATATATATATATATATATATATATATATATATATATATATATATATACATATACATTCATATACATATATATGTATATATGTATATATATATATAAATATATATCCATATACATATACATATACATTATATATATATATATATTATATATAATATATATATATATATATATATACATTAATATACGTATATATATGAATATATATATATATATATATATATATATATATATATATATATATATATATATATATATGCATATATATACATATATATATATATATATATAAAAAATATATATATATATTTATATATATATATATGTATATATGTACATATGTATATATATATATATGTATATATATATATGAATATACATATGCATATATTATGTTTTCAGTGTTCATAAATCTAATCATGCAACCACACTGAATATCAGTCTGGAAAATTATTCGTAATGAAAGCCAAACACAAGTTATGGCATCACTAATGGTCAAGGCCACACCAGGACGCCCAAGCGGTTTAGGTACCAACTAGTAATTACCTCTCCGAATTGTTGCCAGATATATGTATACCACTGCCTACTATATATATATATGTATATATATGTATATGTATGTGTGTGTATATGTGTATATGTATATATATGTATATGTATATGTGTATATATGTATATGTGTATATATGTATGTATATGTATATGTACTTAAATAAATTATAATGCATGGGCACATTATAATTCACGTGCATGTGTGCACGCGTGGACGCTGATGTGTATGGGTGCTGTATGCATGCATACGGGCGTAGACAAACGCTTGGAGTATGTGCATAATTGCTTATTTGTATATAAAGGCGTCTACGCTGTACATTCTGCATATCTATATATAGTAACGAATATAAGTGTGGGCACGGGAGCGCGCATAAACATGCAAACATGCATTGTTGCGTAGGCCCTGCACGTATATAAACAAATGCCCATTCTCACATGAGTAGACCGGAAGGTCGTGAGATAGATCGGTGGATACAAAGATCTCCTAATAACATGCGAGACTAACTCAAGCGTATTATTGGAGATTAATGGTACCTCCGGACTAAAACTACTCCCCCCACCGTGGACAAGGCCGACTGGTGGGGGTACCAGGCCACACACCTCTTAAATATGATTTCCCAGTCAAGACAATGGCCCTCATTCCCCGGAAGCGAAGGAGCCCCTGGTCACGGCGGCGATCAGGATCGCTCCGGAGCAGAGGGCGCTAAGAATCTCCGGTTAGACCCAGGCCGCCTAAAGATGATGAACTTATGCACATACAATGTAAGGACCCTGAGAACAGAATCTGATCTTCTGACACTGCTTGAGGAACTTTCATTTATTAAATGGGATATTGTAGGACTTTCTGAAGTTAGGAGACTAGGCGAAGAGCAGAAATTACTAAATGATGGGCACTTATTATACTGGCGAGGTAAACCCTTGGATAGCAAACAAGAATCAGGAGTAGGTTTCTTAGTCCACAAGCGACTTGAAAAGAATGTTAGGGAATTCTATAGTGTGAACGAAAGAGTAGATTCTGTAATACTGAAACTAAACAACAGATATAGCCTAAAAATTATCCAAGTGTACGCTCCTACCAGCAGTCATAGTGATGAGGAGATAGAGAGCTTCTATGAAGATGTGCAAGCAGCTACCGATAGAGCAAAAACCCATTTTACCGTGATTATGGGGGATTTTAATGCCAAGATAGGAATAAGGGAAGATGGAGAAATATCGGTTGGGAAACATGGAATAGGCACCAGAAAAGAGAGAGGGCAAAGGTTGATAGAATTCGCCGAAGCTCGATCCCTTAAAATTATGAATACATTCTTCGAAAAGAGACCCGGGAGGAAATGGACATGGAAATCACCATCCTGCATTAAAAACGAAATTGACTTCATAATCACCAATAGGCGTGACATCGTACAAGACGTAACCGTTATCAATAAAGTAAATGTCGGTAGCGACCATAGACTGGTCAGGAGTAGAGTTAAGTTATAGCTAAGAAGGGAACGAAACAAGCTCATACAAAAGCCTCTCGCTAATCTAACCAACATCAAGGATAGGGCGACGGAATTCAGTATCAACATCCGAAACAAATACTCAGCTCTCGAAGAAGATCTTGACATAGACCAAATGAACGACCAATTCAGTGAGATATTAACGGAAGCTGCACTGAAATAGGGGGTAAAGACGAAAAAGAAAGGTTCAGTAAGCTTTCGGTAGAGACGAAAGAGCTTATGAAACAGCGTAGGGACATGAAAATAACATCAATCAGAGACAAGATAGAATCAACAGAGCTGACTAAGACGATAAACAAGAAGAAGAAAGAGGATGTACGCAAATTTAACATACGAAAAATAAACGAAGCTCTGCTTGCCGGCACCAGCCTTAAGGCAACAAAGAGGAGGCTCGGAATAGGGAAAAACCAAATGTATGCAGTAAAGAAACCCAACGGAGAGGCGACATACAATAAAAATGAAATTATAAAAGTAATAGAAGACTTCTATCGCAATCTATACCACTCAAACGACCAACCACATACGAAGACAAACACAACAATTGGAGATGTTCCAAACATCACGGTAGATGAAGTAAATAGGGCACTAAAAAGCATGAATAGAGGAAAAAACACCAGGAGAAGACGGCATTAGTGTAGATCTTATTCAAGACGCAGGAGAGATTGCGGCAGTAAAGCTGGCCAGTCTTTATAACAGATGTCTAGACGTCGGTAAAATTCCGAAGGCCTGGAAAAACGCAATAATAATT
>NW_028234418.1:23213185-23218185 GCF_977035675.1 Penaeus japonicus
GTCAAGCCTCCAAGCTATGGATTCAGCCGGAGCGAGAGATGCAAATTTGCACCTTTGCAGCGGACCCGAGAGAAGGAGGGGGAGGAAGAGGGAGGGGCGAGAGAGGGAGGGGAGACAGAGGGAGGGGAGAGAGAGAGAGGGAGGGAGGGAGGGAGAGAGAGGGAGGAGAGAGAGAGAGAGAGAGAGAGAGAGAGAGATGTATATATCTCTCGAGAGTAGATCGTGATCATTAGTAGTATCTAGAGAGAGACGATGAGAGAGGGAGTTAGATGGAGATGAGATTGAGGGTTGAGAGAGAGGGGGAGAGAGAGGAGAGAGACGTATTGATGACGGAGAGAGAGAGAGAGAGAGAGAGAGAGAGAGAGAGAGAGAGAGAGAGAGAGAGAGAGAAGCGGGGATATCTACAAATAACTGTATTACAACGCCGAATGGCTGATACGAGGGAGCAGAGAAGAGAAATGAATAACTGAGAGAGAAAGGGACAGGAGAGATAGAGACGTAAGGAAAGAGGAAAGGAAAGAGAAATAAAGAAAGTATAATAGAAATAACTTAGTCAGGACAAGGAGAGCTGACCCGCCCAATTTTTTTTTCTTTTTCTTTTTTTTTCCTTTTTTAATACAAAGTGTTTGAATGATTATAGTGGGTGGGAGAACACGTTACATTTTTTCCATCATAAAATTGTTAAAATTTTCACTGCAATTTTCAACATTCTTCTGAATACATATGTATATATTTCATTGCAACTCAATCTAATATTTCATGACCAAATTTTTGAGACAATAAAGAATCCGATGATGCCATGAATTTTCAAGAATTATTACGAGAAGCAAATCATCACAGACGAGAGCATTATCCTCAGTTTTCTTAAATTCCCTTTATTAGTTTAATATTCATGGCTTTCCGACGTGCTTCGATCTCTGCGACCATTTCATGGGTTGAAGGACTCTGTCAACTGGGATCCCTGAAGTCGTTCAGTACTTCTGTTGCTTTTCTTTTGCGGTTTTCCCCTGAGTTCTGATCTCACTCTGTCTATCTGTCTCTGGTCGAGTCTTTTTCTCTCTCTCTCTATTTCTCTCTCTCTCTCTCTCTATATATATATATATATATTTCTCTCTCTCTCTCTCTATTTCTCTCTCTATTTTCTCTCTCTCTCTCTCTCTCTCTCTCTCTATTTTCTCTCTCTCTCTCTCTATCTCTATATATTATATAATATATATAATATATATATATATATATATATATATATAAATAAATATTACTCTCTCTCTCTCTCTCTCTCTCTCTCCCTCTCTCTCCTCCTCTCCTCCTCTCTCCTTCTCCCTCTCAGCTCTCTATCTCTCTCTCTCTCTCTCTCTCTCTCTCTCCTCTCTCTTATATTAATTATATATAATATATATAATATATAAATAATATATCTTATAGATATATATATATCGCCCCCTTTCTCTTATTCCCTTTCTTTCTTTCTATCTGTCTATCTATTTGTATCTCTCTCTTTCTCTATATATCTCTCTGTTCATCTCTCTATCTCCTCTCCCTCTCTCTCTCCCGACCCCTTCTCTCTCTTTCTCTTTCTCTCTCTCTCTCTCTCTCTCTCTCTCTCTCTCTCTCTCTCTCTCTCTCTCTCTCTCTCTCTCTCTCTCTCTCTCTCTCTCTCTCTCTTGTTCCCTCTCTCTCCCTCTCCCTCCCTCCTCCCTCTCTCTGGAACACCTACTTAGCTCAAGTCTCTCTCCTCACCCGCGCAGTTCCCTTGAAGTACGTTGGCTTATCTCTGATCACCACGATAAGCCAAGATGTAATTGTTTTATTAGAACAAAACCAACATCGACCTTTTTTTCTCTCCCTTTATCAGTTAAATGGCTTAACACCGTGGGAATTATTACGAGCAATACGATGTTATCTCGCGTAAGTGAAGTGGAGGTCCCTCGCTGGTCGACAGACAGATTGGAAAATAAGTATCCGAAGATGAGGAAGAAAAAGGATGATGATGATGGAGTAAGAGAAGATCGGGAAGATGAGAACTGAAGAAGAAAAAGAAGAAGAAGAAAGAAGATGAAATGGTGGTGAATTTGTAGATTTTTTTTGTTTATTTCTTTTAAGATGGGCGGGGTAAAGCGAGATGCGAGGCAACGAAATAGTAAGGGAGAGAAAGGGAGGAATAGAAGAGATAGTGAGAAAAAAACATGAATATATAGATAGATAGATAGAGAAAGAGAAAGAAATAGATAGATAGATATAGAAAGAGATAGATAGATAGATAGATAGAGAAAGAGATAGATAGATAGATAGAGAAAGAGATAGATAGATAGATAGAGAAAGAGATAGATAGATAGAGAAAGAGATAGATAGATAGATAGAGGGAGGGAGGGAGGGAAAGAGGAAGAGAGAAAGAGAGAGAGGAAGAGAGAGGGAGAGAGAGAGAGACAGAGAAAGAGAGAGAGAGAGAGAGAGAGAGAGATTGGGAAGGAGGGAGGGAAAGAGGAAGAGAAGAAGAGAGAGAGAGAGAGAAAGAGATAGAGAGAGAGAGAGATAGATAGATAGAGAGAGAGAGAGAGAGAGAGAGAGAGAGAGAGAGAGAGAGAGAGAGAGAGAGAGAGAGAGAGAGAGAGAGAGAGAGAGAGAGAATGAGAAATCATACAGGCAGGGAGCCAGAGAAACAAAGAAAGAGAAAATCATCCCAAGAAACAATATTCCTATCTACATACCAAGCAATAATCAACACGCCCACACACAAAAAAACACCTTTAAAAATCAACAGAGCTTTAAGACAATATCAAAGAAGAACCCGAGACCAAAACACACACACAGGCTCCGACAGGGACCACACCTATCAGTGCCCATAAATTCAGACCAATGAGGCATAATCCAACCTCTATTATGGATCTTCTCCTTGCATGTTTGTTGATGAGTATCTCTCTCCTTGTTTATGCTAACGGACATTTTTTTTTCTCTCTCTCTCATCTCTTCTCTCCTTCTTTATCATTATCTTTTTTTATATAGCTTTCATTATTGTATATATATATTTTTTTATGATCCCTCATCCTCTTTTATTTAATTTTTGGGTCTGATGCTATTGATTCTCGTAATCCATGGATTTGAGTAAACATTCGTCTTGAGTTTGGGTGGGTGGGTAGGGATGGGGGGTGGGGGGGTACACGCTTCTCTTCGAATACATTTTCTTTAACAACCGTGATCTAATTGTATAGGTGAGTGATTTATTGGTTTCCAATTCCATGTTTGGGCTAGTTTGACCCTTATCGCCCTCACCCCGTTTTCTTTGCGGGTTTCTCGCTGATTACACGTAGGAGAGACACAACATACCCTATGATGAATATGATGGGCTGTGATTTTAATATTTATTATTTTTTTTCTTTTTATGGTAATTATCACAAAAGGGTGATATTACTTATGGTAATGTCCATTGTTGATAACGGCAAGAAAATGTATGTGCTGATGCTATTGAATACTGAGGATGATTGATATGCTAATAGGTAGATTGATGCCTTTGTGAGGATAATGACGGATATGTAATGTTGATGATAATGATGAATGTAATGGATAGGGGAAATGTAATTGAGAATCTTAGTAATAATTATTATAAGTTTACTATCTAAGTACTTTTAGTCTTTCGTTAACAATATTGTTGTTGTTGTTAAAACTTATGTAATCCCAATGTTTTGTTTATATTAGCTCTATCATTGTATCTATCTTTATGATTATTCAACAACCATAATTTTCGAAACTAATCGTCATTTTTATAATGTTGCTGGAATATCATTAATAATAGTACTATCACTATTATTTTCATTATTCTTATCATCCTCACAATATTACAAATCCCCTCTTAAAAAAGGAGAGAAAAAAACATACACACCAAGAGAGAGGAAGAGAGAAGGAGAGAGTGAAGATGTGTTTTCAAATCAGATAAAGTCTGCTTGTGCTACAGGCCGCAAGCACACTATATACAGGAGTGAGTTGTCGATTAGTGTGTCACAACAAGATGGAGCTGAATGGAGGAGAGCCGATGGTGGGGGGCATATTGGGAGCGGGAGGTGGGGCATAGTAAAGCACTGGAGTATAGTGAAGCATATAGGAGTATAGTCCAGCGTATTGGAGTATAGTTGAGCAATCTGGAGTATAGTAAGGCTTTTCGTAGTATAGTTCATCGTATTTGAGTATAGTATGACCTACTGGAGTATAACTAAGTATGCTGGTGTACAGCAAGGCATCGTATTGTATGGTAAAGCACATAGAAGTATAGTAGAGTCTAATAGGGTATAGTAGACATAGTGGAGTAAAATAATGCATATTCGAGTATGATAAAGCATATTAGGGTAAAGTACATAGTATTGGAGTATAGTAAAGCATATTGGAGTAAAATATAGCGTATTAGAGTAAAGTAAAGCTTACTGGAGTATAGTACAGCGTATTATAGTACAGCATATTAGAGTAAGTTAAGCATATTTGAGTATATTAGACCACAAGCAAGGCAAACTGAAGTATAGCGCAGTATAGAGGAACATAGCTCACTCAGCCTTACGAAGCACATCAAAGCAGAATTGGAAGATCATGAAGAATCATGAGCGATCCTGGACCATTATGGACCACAGCGTAGAGCATATCCATCGAGTCTCTCTACGGCAATGGAGTCATTTGCAGGCCATGAAGAAGGAGAAAGTGGAAGGCAGGGACTGCATCAAGATAATAAGAACTGTAATAAAGTGTGAAGGAGTATGACCTAGTATGAAGAAGCATTGAGACACAAAAGACCGAGGAGGCTTTTCATGAAGGGACGAAGATGATACTAAGGGATGGGGGATAAAGATGTGAATAGGGAATGAGAAAAATGGGTTTATCTATTGTTTTGAGGATCTAAGTGACTATTAAGTGATTCATAAAGTAATGGAAGGGATTTAAGGGTTAGATAAGTTGTCGATAATAATGAGCGAATCCGCAGAGTTAAAGCTGATGATGATAATGTCTCAAAATGAATAACGATT
>NW_028234418.1:23227986-23230486 GCF_977035675.1 Penaeus japonicus
ACCAGTCCGAGGTGATACCTAGGTTACTGGTGTGGTCTAACGTGTTTGCGAGTTAGCTGAATACCTCTCCTTTAACTTGGCTTAGCGGCACTACCCAAAGAGGCATGAACACCTCCTTTATCCCAGCTTTTACCATTCTTTCTTTATGTATCCAAAAGTTATTCAACTGGACTCATTATTCAATAATTTCTTTCCCAGCAAGAGTGTTTGTATAACAAACTGAATCGAAACTCAAGCTATTCTATCTGTCGCTGTTCTCTTTTGCCAGACACGATATCTATGTGTCAGGTATCAACATTCATATAGGCGTGTATCTTTTTTTAACGCCTGTGATTGAAGCTGACCTTTTCAAATGTCTTTCACAAAACCTTTTTGCATCCTGATTGTTGTTCATTTTACAAGCATGATTTATCATTGTTTTTTAGTCTTCTGTTCAATTCAGTTCAACAGCGTTTTTCACTGTCTACAGTCTAAAGTATTCGTCTTAATTGTTATTGATTTTCGACTTTGAATGTCAAATCGCATTACCTGTACTACAATTCTTACAACTTATCTCACCCTTACTCTCCCCGAAACACTCTGACATCAAACCAAAGACCGAAACATTTTCGTAAATTTCGTGTTCTTTTCACATAACTATCTATACTAAATTTCTTTCATCTATCATCGTCTGCCCACAATTCACCCATTCAACACCTACACTCAACACAGTGACAACATCCTTCGGATTGTCACTACTCAGTAACGCATCTTGTTGTGACCATGTGAAGATTTTGTCTAGTTAGATGTGATGAATCACTGGTATTTTTGGCCGTAATTTTCACTAAGAACTTAGAAGTTTTTATCTAGATAGAAACATCACCTAGAACAGTAGCACTGCCACGTAGCAGATAGTATGAACACATATTTAATATTTGCAAGCTAAATTTGCATTACTTAAACTTAATTTAATCAACATAGGTGAATAATTAAATGTCTGTTTTTATTGAAATCATAGTCATAATAGCTAGGAGAGATATGAATAAAAAAAATGCTATTACTTGAGTGTCAACTCTTGCCTAAACTGAATAATATAATGCACTTTGTTCAAAATACTTGTGTGGAATGAAGATATACAAAGGCAACTCTTTTGTAAAGAACATGGAAAGGATTACTCTAGTCCTCTGAAACAGAGTCAAAGCAAATAGCTCTGTATATTCTGAATGAAAAAGAACAAATCCTTACCATTACAAAAGTGTCGCTATCTATGTGATCGTAGGCGAGTACATGTTAAGCCTTTGCTTTTGGTTATGTAAGGTTGGCACCTCAGCACAAGTCACAGGTGCAAAGCAGCAAGACATGAATCAGTCTGTACCGTGCGACCAAGAGCTCCAAAGCCTGTTAAGGACTCAGGCCCCCTCGGCGCCTGCAGGAGGCCCTCAGGAGTATCGGCGCCGCCAGGCCATAGCCACTTCACGCTGACCTCGTGTCCAACTAGTCTCAGAACCTCCAGTCTGTGTCATGGTACTCCGATATGTGTCCGTGGTACTGAGCTGCAGATGGGCTAAGGCAGCTATGCCCTGGTTGGCTCATGGGTCTCGTAGGCCTGTGCGTGGCACCCTCACTCCTCACAGACATTCTCATCTTCACTCACTGACCTCATTATTTGGTTCACTGATTCAGTTGATTAAAACTATGATCATGTTATACTTATTGATTTCGAGAAGAGATGGTCTTTTATATTTTCGTAAGTAGCAGTAATGATGCTGATTATGAATTTGAAAAAAAAAAATATATAATTATGATTAAATATGCCTACAATAATCATGGTATTAATATTTATAGTAATCTGAACGAGATCATACTGATTTTTTAAAATCAAAATATCACAATGGTGCCAATAATTATAACTCATACTGTGTCAGTCAATGCATTAGCCATGTCGTTTATCATGATAATAATGCTATGGTAACGATGATAATAATAATGGCAAAAATAAAATCTATAATGGAAATAATAATAACATTAATGAAAATGATAAAGGACATGTTAATACTACTACTGTTAATAATGCTATAACTAATAATAATGAAAGTGTGTCATTAACTTAAAAATATATAACGATATATTCTTAAAAAAATATATATATACAAGCTTTGATCTGAGAAAATCGTACATTTATAAATCATTTTTTTGCAAGGGTTTTTTTAGTTATTCATAAAGTTCAAAGTGATTTTCACCAGCTTTCACTTTACAAAAGATAAAAACGAAAAAAAAAAAAAATCATACGGCTTGATATTATCTGATATTATCGGGTTTCATTTGCATATCGGCAGGTCTTGTCATTGTGTGTCATCGTTTAGTCTAATAAGAAAGAAAACATATAAGTCTTTCATAGTGTAAGTGTAGAAGAGTGTCATGTCTTCTACTTAGATACTAAGGCCTCAGTGGTCCCAATATTAGGTTTATACTGATCTGATTCTCTCTGTCTCTCTGCCTGTCGCATCGACAACAATATCAC
>NW_028234418.1:23240486-23242986 GCF_977035675.1 Penaeus japonicus
TGTGAACACGGACCTGCACTCCTAGCAACACTGAAGCATGACCACAACACAGTCACTGTTTGAAAGAACGTCACTCTATCCCACAGCAGTCGTAGATAGGTGAACGTACGCCAGACACACTGCCCTCCGGCCATTCCCCTGAGACAGGTCTTGGCTCCTCCAAGGGAGAGCATTTCGCCACCATGAATTGGCCCCAGCTGTGAACTCTGCCTCAGGACCAGCAATAGCAACCAATCTATGAGATGGGATAAAAGTTGTTACACCAACTAAACGCAGGGTTTTCTTTTAGTCTGGGAGGTGTGTGGCACAGCAGTGCCATCGTGGATGGTGAGACGGGACCGTGTGCGCCCACGCCCGATGGGCTTACACGGAGGGCATCACTGCCTGGCTCCAGCACTGTCACCTTCCGCCGGTTCGGACACGCTCAGCACCTTCACAAACACTCAACGTTCATGTCCTATTTGCAACCAGGGTCACGCAAGGGCCTTTCGCCCAGGTGTTTGGCTGATCCTTCACATAGAGAAAACAGATTGAATGTCTAGATGAAATCAGCTGAATGTCTTGTCTTGCCTTGTTTCTTTAGCAGTTAAGAAGTGAATGCCTTTAGAGACGTTGGTTTATTGAGATAATGGGTCTTTCTTTACCCACACGGCCCATATTCTTCCCCCAGAGGGAGTACAAGGACGTCTGGTTGGTATGTATTTCCGCCGTGGTAAAGTGCTTCATGTACCGGTGTCAGACACTTCCCGCCCTCGACGCAGCTGCCTTTTTAACAGTAGTTCTGAGTTTTTCTTACTGACGAATTTTGTGAGGCTAACCAGTGAGTTTGGCGACACGCGCAGCAAGAGCTGGTTGCCGCGTCAGTACCGTAGACAGGCGACGCCATCATCACCTTCCTCTTCCTCCTACCTCCCTTCCTTCTCAATCTCCATTCCTACTCCTTCACCTTCTTCGGAACCCGTCAGGACGTAGGACACCCAAGCGTTCCCCACATCCCTTGGTAACGGCTCGAGCAGGAGCCACTGGATCAAGGCTGCACAGGGGAGGACGGTGGGACGATCCCGTCACTGGCCCGGCACTTCCCTAAACCTCAGCTTTCATGAGCGTCCTGCAGCTCTCTCTTTATGATGTTTTCATTTCATTAATTTCTCATTATTTCTTGCTCATAGGAATGCACTGATAACCTTAGTTACTGACAGTTCAATTAATTTTGTCTGATAAGTTATTTGCAATCTATGTGTAAGAACATTTCGCGGCAGGACTCTCAATAACAGTGATTGTAACACTACATTGTAAAAATCCATTTTGTATGTATGTGCGATTGCGCGCCACGTGTATTTATTCCCTCCCATTTATGTGGGATTGATATATGTTTCTTATACACTCTAGACAAAGTATGGCTTCTTATATACTGTCTTTGGGTTGGAATGTGAATGACCAAGGTAGACATAAGTGTATGTCATATGCAAGGGAATATCACACTATGCCAAAATCTGCTCCAGTCCTGATTTTTTTTTTTTTTTTTTTTTTTTTTACCAATTTTCGAATTCACATTTAATCTACGATCGACATGCAAGTGTTAAAAGTTGCAGATAGAAAATCAAGCCCACAGAGCCACTTGCTAACTTTGCTTTGTCCTCCATAGTTTCCCTTTCCTTTATCTTCTGATAGTTCTTGTTTCTCACCAGATTGGACTTTTGTACACAGAACCATCAGCTGCAACTCAAACCAAGCTTCTTAAGTATTTTTTAGAGCAACATTCATGATAATTTATTTAAAGATATTCATTTCATACATGATTTATCAGATGAACACTTGGAAGAACTGTTAGTAGAAGTCACTTCTCAGTGCTGTTAAGAGTTTGCTGGCTAGAATGACCAGGTAACTGGAGTTTCAGTGTTGGTGGTGCTGTGAGTGTCCACAACAATTATAATCAAGACTACAGAGGGATACTTTGGCACAAGGCTAGATGTGAACACCTTGTTGCAAAAGGGGCTCACAAGAGGGGTGAAATCGTGAACTGGGACTTTTCTTCCCCCTTCTCTATCCAATTCAGAGATGAGACCAAAATTCAGAACGGCAGCTTAAAAACGGTGACCAATCTGAAGCAGGAAAGTCAGATAATTAAGTAGCCTCACTGATTGCTAAATCATCATATTCCATAACTGTTTTAAGAATAATGATCCGTACTATAAATTTCAGATATAAGTTAACGAATTTTACGGTTGTTACCACTTTCGTTCGGCCTTTTAAAAGACTTTCATAGTGTGATAACCCCTTTAATATAACTTATGTCTTCACTAAGTTACAAAAGGTCTTAACAGTCTTTCCATCGCATAAATGTTCTGTTACTGACTGGGGTCGGATCCAAAAAAAAAATAGAGACGTCGCAGCTCGTGTTTTAGTCGCAAATAAAGCGAAAATGCAACCAACCTGCTGCTACCAATCTAAGAAACAACTTGCAACGCTAGATTTACGCAACTTCAGCGACTGCTCAACC
>NW_028234418.1:23252986-23262986 GCF_977035675.1 Penaeus japonicus
CACTTCAACGCAGGCGAGTTGTTCTTGCATTTTCATTTTCTTTCTCTCTCTCTCTCTTTCTCAGTCTATATTTTCTCTCTCCCCTCTCTATCTCTCGCTCTCTCTCCTTGCTTAGTAACCAATATTTTTTAAAATAGAATTTTACAGGCTCTCTCCACAATCTGTTAACTCCATGGTCTGATAATCTACCTCTTGAAGAGTTTTACATTTACAAATATGTATATGTCTTCCTTCTCTCTCGACATAATTTTGTCCGACTGAATTTTACATTTTGATGTCGATGTATATATATATTTTTTGAGAACATATTTACCTTTTGGAGTCAATTTTGTATTTTCAGGAATGAATAATTTGGCAGTAAATTATGAAACTATTTTTGATGAATGTTATAATGAATAATGGATGCTTCTTTTTCTGTAGCTTCTGTATTCTTTTTTATGGGATCACCTGTGTGCATATTCTCTCTCTCGCTATAACAGTCACCCAGTACTGAGAGATGATATGCACTATACAAATATATTCAGATTTTTTGTTTTCTATTCAAGATGGTTTTTTTTTTTTTTTTATGTAATGACATTTTTTAACCGCCTATGAAAAAGGGTATATTTATTAACATATGACTTTATGATCGTTTCTCTAAAACATCTATTAGAAACGTACAATATATATATTTTTCTTTTCTTAAAAAAATATTTCCTGCTTATAATCCTTTATCTAAAACTTCTCCCCATTCCTGCCTCTTGTGTTCCCTTACGATGCCCACATACTCAAGAACCTCAAACACCTGATCATGAAACTGTCCTCTACTAATTCTTGAATTTGCCTGTTTCTCAAGATCCTTTTGCTAATCCTTCTCCGGCGCCTTCGGGGAAACATGGCTGATATCCTTTGAGACTCTTTCCTTTCTAGCATGTGGATGCCTCGATTTCCTAGAGCACGAAAAGGTGCTCTAGGAGACTCTAAACAGCTATCTTGCACTTGGTAGAGACCTAGAGAGTAGCCTAGTAAACTAGAAAAGTCAGAGATAATAAGGCTTCAGACTCTAACATGCATAGACATCCTTTCACTCCATTGCCTTTTGTGTAGAGACTAGCGAGATGAGCTCCAAATCTCTAAGCGAGTGTTGTTCTGCCGTGTAAATATAAACCGGGATGGTCTCTTTCTCTCTTTAGATTATTTCCAATGACGTTTCTTCTTCGTTAACCCTGGTCGCTAAATTCATGAACTTGCATGCCCAAATACGTATTCTCTGTTACCTATAATTGGCCTTCTATAGTAATGTTTCTCGTAATAAATCATATGCCGGTCTTTCAAAAGAAAATAGTGCAATACTATAAAAAAAAGTCATTTCACGATAATTTGATAATTAACGAACAATATAAGAATAAGTAAAGAATCAGTCAATAAATAATGAGATAATGAACCAGTATAACTATTAAATCATTCTCAGACATATGTGTTTAACTTAAACTATTTACTTATGAAACAATATACGTCCTTGTGTAAAAGTATTTGTTGAAATAACTCATCAAACCTGTACAGTGCTAGTTTAAACAGACAAAATGCGTTCGCTATGCTTAATGAATATTTTAAATATAAAAATCACATTTAATTTCAGCTGCTGAAAATGTACTTTTTACACCGTAAATTTATTTTTCTCCCCATAAGAGGAAATTATCAATTCTTCCCATCTGCAGCCTGTGATCCCCATCACGCACAACCTGGACCCGATCAAGCTCCTGACCGACGACGCGACGATCGCCGGCTGGAACAACGAGGGCCTTCTTACTGATACGGCGACCACCGAGAACGCCATCATCCTCACCAACTCCGATCGATGGCCGCTCATTATCGACCCTCAGGTACGAGGCCACACTTGCTGTCTGGTGATGAAACGATCTGAATAAATTGGTTTTAAATGGGAACTGCTGCATTCAAGTACGTGGGTAAATATGACTGCACAAGTTCGTGCTATCCTTCTAAAATAATCTTAAATTACAATTCTCCCTTGTCATAAAGTGTACACATGATTCCACTTGTAATGATCATGCGTATCGGCGCAAGAGGTGTTCATAACCAATCATCCTTTCCATCCTTCATCCTATTGTATCCTCCAGCCATTCCATCCTCCATCCTATTGTATCCTCCAGTCATCCCATCCTCCCCGTCCCTCACACAGCTCCAGGGAATCAAGTGGATCAAGGCGAGGTACGGCGAACAGCTGATCGTGGTGCGCCTCGACCAGAAGAACTCCATCGACGTCCTCGAGGCCGCCATCACCCGCGGCGAGACCGTCCTCATCGAGAACCTGCCGGAGAGCCTCGACCCCGTGCTCGACCCGCTCATCGGCAAGAACCTCATCAAGCGCGGCAGGTGAAGGGCGGTAGGGGAGGGGGAGGGCGAAGAATAAATTGGTAGAGAGACAAAATAAGAAAAGTACGATTTGGTTAAAAAGGAATGAAAAGTTTTAATAGGAGTGTCAGTATTGGTATCAATGATAGTAGCAACAGCAGCAGTAGTAGTATTTACGACTAATTACATGAAAATCAATCTGAACATTTGCTGTTATCACCAAGACCGCACTCACCCTAGGCCCCCATCTCCGTTCCCAGAGCGCTCAAATCGGCGACCGGGAAATCGAGTACAACGACGCGTTCCACTGATCCTCCACACCAAGCTGGGCCCAAACCCCCACTAAAAAGCCCGAAATTCAGGCTCAGTGCACCTTTATCAACTTCACGGTCACCCGACGGCCTCGGGACCAGCTCTGGCGGGAAATCGTCAAAGGGCCCAGAGGGCCCGACCTGGGGGAGCTCAAAATACGGGTCATGTGGAAGAGCTTGACGATGGCCATGATAAAATGAAAAAAACCTTTGGACAACCCCAGGCTTTAAAAAGCTGCCGTTTTTCCTTTTTGGGTTTTAGTATAACTTGACAAAGCAACAAACGACTTCAAAATTCAGCTCAAGCACCTGGGAAAACGACCTGCTGAGCCGCCTTCGTCCGCCGGAGGAAACTTCTTGGGGGACACAGCTTTGGTGGAGAATCTGGGGCACACAAGGCCACGGGGGCAGGAGATTCAGGGGGAAGGCGATCAACCGTTTTGTTCCTCATGGCACAAAATTTTAGCCCCATTAGAAGCAGATCTCCTTGTACATATGATTCAATTTCATGGAGGATAACACACAACAAACGCACCCACAACAGGGTCGAACAGAAAACTGGTCCTTTGCCTTTTCTGCGCGCAGGCCCGCCGAGGCCGAAACACGAGCCGCAGATCGACGAGGCCCCGGCTGTACCGGCCCGGCCGCCGCGGGGCCCCCCCTTTGCTCTACTTCATCCCAACGACCCCACAAAATAAAACCCCATCTCCATTCTCCCTCAAGGTTTTTTTTCGCCTTTCGCTCAGCGGGGAAATTCGCCTTCTGAGCGGGCGATTCCTAGGCTAAAACGTTGAAAACTGCATTGCCTAAGAAAAAACGAATGCGTCAGAAATTTACCTAAAATGTTTTTGTTTTCCAATACCATATGACATGCGTCAGAACAGTTTTTGCCTCATGCACGAAACATAAATGCCACACCACGTTTTTTTTTTTCCTAATTTTTTATAAAACGAACGAGAATCTGAGGCCCCGTCCCGCTGCCCGACAGGCGTTCCGCGTGGTTTTTCCAGCGGGCCATCGAGCGCTCGGGGGCGAACACGAGGTGCGGCTGCGCGTGAACGCCCTCATCGACACCATCACGTACACGTGTTCCCTAAAACCACCAAGGACTTTTCGAAAGGGGACAAGCTCATCTTCGCTCCCCCAGATGACCTTCCAGGCGAGTGGGCGGGCCCGCCCTGCGGACTGTCGTTTCGTTTTCTCCTTCCGCCGGAGTGTTTTATGATCAATAATAATGCTCAAGGGTATCATTCGGATGAAATTATTTATTATCATCTTATCTCGTTTTGTTACTGTGTTACTTCTACCTTTTATTTACCCAAAAAAACACGTTTCATTTCTGAAAAAATTTTTTGTAGTTATTTTTTTTTTTAACAAAAAAGTTACAATATTCATTCCCCCTGTTTACAAGATGAGAATAACTTTCTTTAACTTCCATTAAGCCAAATTACAAATTTGGAAATTTTCTTATTTTTTAAAAAAGTAAAACTTTTTACCTTAAAAAAGGGAATGAAGATATTTGACGACAAAGCAGATCTTACATCTTAAATCCGTGCTCTCCTTCTGCAGGTGTAAAGACGACCTTCAAACCTGCTGAAGTCTTGTAGTTCAATTCTTGCATACTAGCATTTTTTCCGTTTAGTTCGCCGGCATTTTTAACATATATTCGGTCATTGCAAATATTTCTCCAGGTTTGAATAATATTTTTGCTGGATGATCTAAAGTGGCAGTGTTACATATCAGTATCATCACATGTGACTTTTTAGTATCATCGATATATATATATATATATGTTTCAATACCTACAGAAGAGTACAGTTGGCTTACATATGATATACCAGTATAATCACATTCTTAGTCATTTGCTAACATCATGATTTTAGCTTATAAGTGCTTATATTTCTACTTAAACAGCTCTTGTAGCTTATTATCAGATGAAAAATCACTGATGTAAATTTCATATTCTCGTATGTAAACATACATATTTTGCTTACACAAAATAAAGAAAAAATAGAAAAAAATATATCATATATATAAATATATCCCTTTTACCCTTATTTTGAATGTAGCTAAGCTGTAATATGTGATACCTATTAAAGAATATACTGCAGACTGTTCCGTTTTTGTACTATCCCTATACAACAAAACCCATTAGATTAGATAGAGTAAAAGAAAGGAAATTACCTTCACTTATGGATATTTCTTGCAGTGAAGAAAATATGTCATAGATAATCCAGAGAAAAGTGTTTATATTAGACATGATGGATCCATATACAATTCATGTGTGATTAAACCGTATCTTATGCGAAATAATATCTATTCATTTCACACACATACACATACGAACACTGTCTCTCTCTCTCTCTTTCTATCTATCTATCTATCTATCTATCTATCTATCTATCTATCTATATCTGTCTTCTCTCTTTATCCTTATGAACATTGCCGAATAAGCACTACATTCACAGTTAATGGGTCTTCACCTGTAAGCAGAGCTTCGGTTATTACTTCCATCAGTGCTACAAGGGATATCTCTCTTCACTGATTTATCTATTCTTAAATCACGTACTCTATCTGGCCATGAATATGCCGGCCCTACCTCCTCTCTTCTTTTCTTCTACATTCTCTCTCTCTCTTTCTATCTATCTATCTATCTATCTATATCTGTCTTCTCTCTTTATCCTTATGAACATTGCCGAATAAGCACTACATTCACAGTTAATGGGTCTTCACCTGTAAGCAGAGCTTCGGTTATTACTTCCATCAGTGCTACAAGGGATATCTCTCTTCACTGATTTATCTATTCTTAAATCACGTACTCTATCTGGCCATGAATATGCCGGCCCTACCTCCTCTCTTCTTTTCTTCTACATTCTCTCTCTCTCTTTCTATCTATCTATCTATCTATCTATCTATCTATCTATCTATCTATCTATCTATCTATCTATCTATCTATCTATCTATCTATCTATCTATCTATCTATCTATCTATCTATCTATCTATCTATCTATCTATCTATCTATATCTGTCTTCTCTCTTTATCCTTATGAACATTGCCGAATAAGCACTACATTCACAGTTAATGGGTCTTCACCTGTAAGCAGAGCTTCGGTTATTACTTCCATCAGTGCTACAAGGGATATCTCTCTTCACTGATTTATCTATTCTTAAATCACGTACTCTATCTGGCCATGAATATGCCGGCCCTACCTCCTCTCTTCTTTTCTTCTACATTCTCTCTCCCTCTCTCCACTTCTACTTCCCCTGCCCTCAGATCGCCGCCCCGCGAGGGAGCCTATGTCCACGGCCTGTTTCTCGAGGGCGCCTCGTGGGACACCGAGAATTCCATTCTGATCGATTCACGACTAAAGGAACTCCACCCACTTATGCCAGTTATATTCATTAAGGTAAAGAAAAAATATTGAAATAAGCCGGTTAGTAGAGAACGTGTTTAAGATAAAGTTTACTAAAGTAATTGAAATATCAATATGTCATTGATTCAGCATTTTTATATAGGTTGTAGTTTTAAGAAATATACAGAGCATCACATCGACTCAGACATTGAGTAATATTACAGATATTTCTGATATGTGTGGCCTAAAAACCATGGTTGCTGCTCGATTTACTGTAAAGTGAACGTACCTTCTTTCCCTCAGGCCATTACCGTGGACAAGGCAGAGAGTCGCAACCTGTACGAGTGTCCCCTGTATAAGACCAGGGAGCGAGGACCTCACTACGTGTGGACCTTCAGCCTCAAGACGAAGGAGAAGCCAGCCAAGTGGATCCTTGCGGGCGTGGCTCTCCTTCTGCAGGTGTAAAGACGACCTTCAAACCTGCTGAAGTCTTGTAGTTCAATTCTTGCATACTAGCATTTTTTCCGTTTAGTTCGCCGGCATTTTTAACATATATTCGGTCATTGCAAATATTTCTCCAGGTTTGAATAATATTTTTGCTGGATGATCTAAAGTGGCAGTGTTACATATCAGTATCATCACATGTGACTTTTTAGTATCATCGATATATATATATATATATGTTTCAATACCTACAGAAGAGTACAGTTGGCTTACATATGATATACCAGTATAATCACATTCTTAGTCATTTGCTAACATCATGATTTTAGCTTATAAGTGCTTATATTTCTACTTAAACAGCTCTTGTAGCTTATTATCAGATGAAAAATCACTGATGTAAATTTCATATTCTCGTATGTAAACATACATATTTTGCTTACACAAAATAAAGAAAAAATAGAAAAAAATATATCATATATATAAATATATCCCTTTTACCCTTATTTTGAATGTAGCTAAGCTGTAATATGTGATACCTATTAAAGAATATACTGCAGACTGTTCCGTTTTTGTACTATCCCTATACAACAAAACCCATTAGATTAGATAGAGTAAAAGAAAGGAAATTACCTTCACTTATGGATATTTCTTGCAGTGAAGAAAATATGTCATAGATAATCCAGAGAAAAGTGTTTATATTAGACATGATGGATCCATATACAATTCATGTGTGATTAAACCGTATCTTATGCGAAATAATATCTATTCATTTCACACACATACACATACGAACACTGTCTCTCTCTCTCTCTCTCTCTCTCTTCTCCCTATCTCCCTATCTCCCTCCCTCCTTCCCTCCCTCCCTCCCTATCTCCCTTCCTTCCTCCCTCCCTCTCACCCTGCTTGCCTCCCTCCCACCCCCAACCTCACTGACGCTTCGCATTACCATAGGACGTGGAGCGGCTTGGATACAGCCTCGGCTACACCTGCGAGAACCGGCGTCTGCACAACGTGTCTCTGGGCCAAGGGCAGGAGAAGGTGGCGGAGGAGGCCATTCAGATCGCTGCCAAAGAGGGCCACTGGGTCATCCTGCAGGTCGGTTGTTGAGGTCTCCTTCTGTGCTACTATAATCTACCTATTCGCAGAAAAAAATATTGTTTTTCTATGAAGACGGGAAAATAGATTTATCATTTACACCAAAAGCTTCAGCAAATAGATAAAATTAGTATTTTTCCATAGAACATTCACCTGGTGCGACAGTGGCTTCCACAGCTGGAGAAGAAACTGGAGGCCCATGCAGACGGAGCTCACCAAGAGTACAGGGTCTTCATGAGCGCTGAGCCAGCAAGCAAGCCCGAGAATCACATCCTGCCGCAGGTCTTTATTTATCTTGTGTCTTTCTTATCTATTGTATCTATTTGTATTATCCTCGGTAATAACTTTTGATGTCACGAACAGAGGTCATAAGGGTCTTTTTCCCAACCACAGGGCATCCTGGAGTCCGCCATCAAGATCACCAACGAGCCACCTCGAGGCATGCAAGCCAACCTCCACAAGGCGCTCAACAACTTTACACAGGAGACGCTCGAGATGTGCTCCAAGGAAGCCGAGTTCAAGTCCCTTTTGTTCTCTCTCTGCTACTTCCATGCTTGCGTCGCCGAGAGGAGAAAGTTCGGGTCGCAGGGATGGAACAGACCCTATCCCTTCAACACCGGTAAGTTTCTGAAAGACAAAATGAGCCATTTCATTATTCCTTACAAAAAATCAGGAGAATTGTCATCGTTATACAATATCATAAAATGGTTTCTTAAATTATTTGATATCTCAGACTTACAGCGTTTTTGTTTTTTTGTTTTTCTTCAGGCGACTTGACCATAAGCGTGAACGTTCTCTTCAACTACCTGGAGGCGAACAGCAAGGTCCCCTGGGAGGACCTTCGCTACCTCTTCGGGGAGATCATGTACGGAGGCCACATCACGGACGACTGGGACCGCAGGCTGTGTCGCACGTACCTCGAGGAGTTCCTGCACCCAGACCAGGTAGCTGCGAAAGTGTTTTCCTTGATAAGCTTTATGTCACTCTTAAGATAGACAAAAGGCTTTTGTGTGGTTTAGCCTTCTTTTCTATCATTGAGTATATAATTGTTTTGATTTATGTATATCTGTTAATATGGATTAATTGTTTGCTTCTTTTATAATACTGTGAATGAAAACACCTATCCTTTGAGGAAGTATAGTTTAACACTGACTCCCTCTGATCCCTCCTTAATTAATCTCCTCAGCTGGATGGAGAGCTGAACCTGGCACCAAGTTTCCCAGCGCCTCCCAACCTGGACTACTCGGGCTACCACAGCTACATAGACACGTGTCTACCCCAGGAATCGCCCCACCTGTACGGCCTTCACCCCAACGCCGAGATCGGCTTCCTCACCATGACGTCGGAGCACCTCTTCAAGACGGTGTTCGAGCTCCAGCCGCGAGACATGGGGAACACGGGTGGCGTCGTCATCACAAGGGAAGACAAAGTAAGGGTTCACATATGATACTTCGAATTATAGTTACGGAATTAACCCTAAAACATCCTAAGAGAAAAAAAAATAACCAAGTGACTTTGCCAATAATCACTCAACATACTCTTATCAGACAAACAACAATTACTATCTCTTCTGATCAAATTAGATACTAAAATATTAAACGATGTTCATACTGGGAATCAATAAGATAATCATAACGCTTAGTAAAATTCACGCTGCGATTTATTTGGTGTGAAATAATCCTGTGCGTGTCATGAATTCCCGTTGACTAGAATGTATGTTCTGTTCAATTCTGTATGGATTCGTTCATCAGTGCATAACACATACTCGTTTCCCTTCCTCTTTCAGGTGAAACAAACCTTGGATGAGATTCTGGAGAAGCTGCCGGAGGAGTTCAACATGGCCGACATCACCGGCAAGGTGGAGGAGCGGACGCCATACGTCGTGGTGGCCTTCCAGGAGTGCGAGCGGATGAACCTCCTCATTCGCATCATCCGCACGTCGCTCAAGGAGCTCGACTTGGGCTTCAAGGTATGAAGGAGGCTGAGGGACTGACTGTTTGATTTTCATTTTTGTCTGGTCGGAGACGCGGGAGTAACCTCAAAATATTTGTATTGGTATAGACACAAGCTTTTAATGAAATATGATATAAATCATGAAGTTGAATTTATTTTATTTACTTACGTAGTTATGGAGTAAATGAGCGTCCCATTTTCATAACTTTGCTGAAATATAAAGAAAAGTTATTTCTACCAACTGATATATGATTCAAAATGCAACATTCGCAATCATTAGGTTATTTATTAATCGTTTTGAACACAATTTATCATCTACTCTCAAAACATCTAAATGTGTTAACACATTTCAAAAACGAATTCTTGACATTCTGTATAAAATAGCATTTTAATACCTTTAAAGAAATCGAAAAATCTCTAAATATTCACCAATATTTAAGGGCGAGCTCAAAATTACGTCAGCGATGGAGGAGCTAAGCGGAGCGCTGTTC
>NW_028234418.1:23267986-23272986 GCF_977035675.1 Penaeus japonicus
CATACACACACACACACACACACACACACACACACACACACACACATATATATATATATATATATATATATATATATATATATATATATACATATATATAAAAATATATGTCATGGCGGGGATCAGGATTGTTCTGGAGCAGAGGGAGCTAAAAATATCTGGTCAGACCCAATCCGCTTCAGGATGATGAATCTTTGCACATACAATGTAAGGACTCTGAGAACAGAATCTAGTTTTTTGACACTGCTTGAGGAACTTTCATTTATTAAATGGGATATTGTAGAACTTTCTGAAATTAGAAGACTAGGTGAAGAGCAGAAATTACTAAATAATAGACACTTACTATATTGAAGAGGTAAAGCCCTGGAAAGCAAACAAGAATTAGGAGTAGGTTTCTTAGTTCACAAGCTCCTCGAAAAATATATCAGAGCGAAAGAGTAGCTTATGCAATACTGAAACTAAACGACAGATATAACCTAAAAATTATCCAAGTCATAGTGATGAGGAGATAGAGAGCTTCTTTGAAGATGTGCAAGCAGCTACCGATAGAGCAAAAACCCATTTTACCGTGATTATGGGTGACTTTAATGCCAAGATAGGAATAAGGGAAGATGGAGAAGCCTCGGTTGGGAAACATGGAATAGGCACTAGAAATGAGAGAGGGCAAAGGCTAATAGAATTCGCTGATGCTCGATCCCTTAAGATTATAAATACACTCTTTGAAAAGAGACCTGGGAGGAAATGGACATGGAAATCGTCTTCCGGCATTGAAAACGAAATTGACTTCATAATCACTAATAGACGCGACATTGTACAAGATGTAAATGTTATTAATAAAGTAAATGGAGGCAGCGACCACAGACTGGTCAGAAGTCGAGTTAAATTACAGCTAAGAAGGGAACGAAATAAGCTCATACGGAAGCCTATCATTAATCTAATTAACATTAAGAAGAGGGCGACAGAATTCAATCTTAACATCTGAAATAGATACTCAGCTCTCGAAGAAGATCTTGACATAGACCAAATGAATGAACCGATTCAGTGAGATATTAAAGGAAGCTGCACTTGAAACAGGCGGCAAAGACGAAAAAGAAAAGTTCAGTAAGCTTTCGGTAGAGACAAAAAATCTTAAGAAACAGTGTAGGGACATGAAAATAACATCAATCAGAGACAAAATAGAATCAGCAGAGCTGACCAAGACGATAAACAAGAAGAAAGATATGAGCAAATCTATCATACGAAAAATAAATGAAGCACCAGCCTTAAGGCAATAAAGAAGAGGCTCGGAATAGGGGAAAACAAATGTATGCAGTAAAGAAACCTAACGTAGAGGTGACATACAATAAGAATTAAATCAAAGTAATAGAAGACTTCTATCGCGACTTATACCACTCAAACGATCAACCACGTACGGAGACAAACACAACAATTGGAGACGTTCCAAACATTACGGTAGATAAAGTAAAAAAGGCATTTAAAGGCATGAAAAGAGGAAAAACACCAGAAGATGACATTAGTGTAAAAATTATTCAAGATGCAGGAGAGATTGTGGCAGTAAAACTGGCCAATCTTTTTAACAAATGTCTAAGCGTCGGTAAAATTCCGAAATCCTGGAAAAGACGCCAAAATAATTTTAACGCACAAAAAGAGGAACACAAAAGGTTTAAATAATTACCGACCTATAAGCCTCCTTTTAGTAATCTATAAACTGTTCACAAAAATCATCACAGTCCGCATCACCGATACATTAGATTCAAAACAACCCAGAGAACAGGCAGGCTTCCACAGCGGATTCCACACACTAACCCAAATAAGAGAGAATATAGGAAGCCCCTGTGTATGTCATTCGTAAATTACGAAAAGGCATTCGACTCGGTGCAGATAGTGTAGTACTAGATGCAATTTGTAAACAAGGAGTGGAAGATGTATATTGCAGATTTGTAGAGGATATATATAGTGATGGTACAGTGACCATCAAAATGCATACAGAAACCAATAAAAAGGATGTTAGGCAGGGCGACACCATCTCACCGAAGCTGTTTACAGCTTGCTTAGAGGAAGCATTCAAGAAAGTAGATTGGAAGGGGAAAGGGGTTAAAGACAGCTCCTGTGCAAGACAGCTCCTGTCTTGCAGGCAATCGCATGTATTTGCGAATGCCATCAATGCGAGGCAGGGGTTGCGTATATCCTCCCACCACCCCTGTGGCTTCTGAGCATGGTCTCAGTGCACAGCTTCCCCTTGTTGGACTCCGTAGTGGGTGGGGGCGTGGGAGGATGAATTGAACGCTTATATCTATGGCATCTATCTCAAAAAAAAAACAAAAAAACCGACTGACCCCCACATTGACGAACCTGGAACAAAGATGACCAAGGCTGTCACCTTGGAACTTTTCAAAGTCCTTGGTGACAAAAGTCGGAAGTTGGGAAAGGCTCTGGTGTCAGTTCAGAGAGGGCCTACCCAAGAGTCTCGGGCTGGACCCTCCAAACCAGCCCTTGGCACTGACAAGTCTCTGGCGTCGGTTCAGAAGACGAGTCAAACCAAAAATGGAAGCCAGATAGGACCCTCCAACCCTGCTGGCCCCACTGCCAAAATTCCGGAAGGCAGGCATTAAGCGTCCTCGGCCGGCTACAGACTCGGAGGGCGAGTCTGTAGCCCCGAGTCGGTTCCCCCAGTTTAGGGTTCCCCCTAAACTGGAAGGATTCGACAACGCTTATCAGATGGTACGGGCTCTGGAAACCCAGAGACAGTGCCGTCTGATGATTAGAACTGTCAGAGATAAAGGCATGATAATCATCCTTAGGACCAGTCCACCCTCACCTTCCTCCAGGAGACTGACAAGCTCCAGGACGGGCGGAAGGTGAGTTTGGCGCCCTGACTTCTGATGAGAGTAAGTCCAGGATGGTGCTTCTTGGCTTCCCTCAGATGTACGACCTTGAGGTCATCACCGCTCCTCCCAAGGTGGTGCGTCCTTGGACCTTGGTAATTGGAGCTCCTACAACCTCAGGACGTATGTCCCTGACCCACTCCGCTGCTTCACGTGTCAGAAGTACGGACACCACCAGGCCACTTGCTCTGCAAAGCCGAAGTGTGCTGTCTGTAGTCAGGCACACAGCACGGAGGTGTGCCTCAAAGCACACAAAGACGGCAAGCGGGACACTACTGCCACAAAAAGCACCATGCCTGGAGCCTCGGATGTTCCGTCCGGAAAGAAGAGGCTCTTCGGCGGCAAGAGGTCGTTGCAAAACGACCGGACTTTGTTGCTGTCCCTCTGGGGGCAGAGCAAAGGGATAAGGGCTCCCCCCGCCTCCTAAGAGGAAGGAAGCACCGCCCAAAACAAAACCACCACCGGACACCTCCAACACAAAGGAGTTTCCGGCCATGGTGGGTGTTCCAAGACGGAAACAGACCCGGAAGGGGTCTGGGAACACACCAAAGGCCAACCCAAGAGCGGAGAGTCAAACTCTGTTTACAGAGAATGACTTGACGCTCCTGCTGACGGCAGTTGTCACATCAGTTGTGTCAGCATTGGGAAGGACCAGTGAAGAGACGGAGAAGGCAGTCAAGGTCGCCGTCACGGCAATGACCCAGACTGTCGCTACCCTGAAGGAAAGGGATGTAAGGCCCAAGGCCTCTACACCCAATCCAACTCAGGGCGAGACTCCTCTCCCAACAAACCCCCAGGGCGAGACTTGTCTCCCCACCCAACCCGCGGCCAAGACCACACTGGCAGAGCCTGAACCCAAACCCCAAAGGGCGAGGAAGCCACGACCATCCAGAGTAAAGGTCAAGGCGACCAGGGGTTCTCCACCTCCCAGGAGACCCAGCCCTTCTAATAGCTCGACCTGTCCTGACGACAGTGACGAGTCCAGTGAGGAAATCACGATCAGTGAGGAACTCACCAAGGAGTTGTCAGACTGACGTTACCCACACTGGGGCGTCATTTCCCACCTAGAACTTGAAGGTGAGCTTGCACTCTTGCACCTCATCAACAAGTCCTGGGAGACTTCCTCACTACCACAGTGCTGAAAGAGGGCTGACATAGTTCCCATCCCTAAACCAAAGGAGCCGGGTCGGTACTGCCCCATCTCTCTACTCAGCTGTTTGGGAAAGACGGCAGAGAGAATGGTACTGAGCCGGCTCTGTCATTGTTTTCCTGGACCTGGAGAAGGCCTTTGAACTGGCGAGCCCACTCGCCCTTCAAGAGGTCCTCATCCGCAAAGGAATCAAGGGCAGACTGCTTGCCTGGATTTGGTGACTATTTTCGGGACAGAACTGCCAGAGTGAAGTTCCAAGGTCACCTTTCCAGGCATTTACCCCTGGAGAATGGCACTCCACAAGGGGGGGTCCTCAGCCCGGCTCTGTTTAACACCCTCATGTTAAGCATCCTCGACATTCCACTCCCATCTGACAATTTTCTCCGCTGGGAGGCAGAATGAGAACCTAATCAGAAAGACCCAGCGTTGTCTGGATCTAATGTATGAAGAATGCCGCAGAGTCGGGCTCAAGATCTCAGCAGCCAAATCGAAGGCAATGGCGCTGAAACAGGATGTCCGAGACCAAAGGCTGTAAGTCCAAGGGTTAGAGCTAGAGTGGGTTCACGTCTTCCAATACCTGGGTGTATGGGTTGACAGTAACCTTACTTTCCGCTCGGAGGTTCAATACCTCCTAGAACAGACCAAGGCAAGACTCTTTGTCATGAGAGCTCTGTCAGGGCGGCGCTTAGAGGCTGGGCACCGTGTACTAAGATCCTTCTATGTGCACGCTGTCCGTCCCATCGTGGACTATGCCTCCGTCGCCCTGATTACGGTCAAGCCTGGACTAAGGAAAAGGCTTGACGTCATGCAAAACGATGCCGCCAGGATCATTCTGGGTGCTCCTATATGGGCTAAGGTTACCAACCTCCTCTTAAAGGTCAAACTCTTCCCTCTGGACATCCGGATCGATCAGATGGCGGCTCAGTTTCTTGCCAAAGTCCTACAGTTCCCGCCGGACTCGCAGC
>NW_028234418.1:23282986-23285486 GCF_977035675.1 Penaeus japonicus
TAGCTCAAGAGACGTACTTGATGAGTTCTGAATCTACCTTTATCAAAAGAGCATGTATTTTTCTAACAAGAAATAATTCGAAACGCGTCAAATATCGGTTGTTCTGTGACATTATTCAATTTCATTCATACTTTTTAAAGTGATTGATTGTATTACAAAACTAAAATTACTGCGCAACTTTTATAACGTGAATATTAAAGCTTCCAAGAAAGGCGGTCGTCCAATGAACTAATCAGTTCTTGGCTGGCTAGAATGTCGGGATCAAATACCTATGCATATTGTCAGGTGTGTCACAAAGTGTTCTGCGCTGAAATTCCATCCCTCAAGCGCCATCTGCCCTTATTCATAATGAACAAGCTGGTATGAGTTACCAGGATGGCATGCCTTCTACTGTTGCGTATACAGTTATCCTGCTCGCCGTGGGAACATAATCTATCATTCAGGTAAGCTGAAGTCTCTTATTCTTTAATAATATGTAAAGACATGGTTCTACAAGAGTTTATGCTTTACCTAGAAATTGAAATACTAAGACCCAAGACAGTAAGTGCCTTCCACATATAAAGTAAAAATATCATTGTGACCACCTCACGGTACTTTACAAACGTATGTTCCCAGACTCTAAGATAGCTGCTGAAATAGCAATGAAGTGAACGAAATACACAGATGTTCGGTAAATATGAGAGTGAAGCATTGGCCGGTAAACTTCGTGTCAGCAATTTTAGCATCATAGTAGATAAAAGTACAAATTGTTATGTGAGTAAATCCTGTGTAGACATTTTTTTTTTTTTTTTTTAGATGAAAAGGTTGTACAAACGGCCATGCTAGATTTCATTGACATCTTCGAAAATAACAGCAATTCAACCGATGAAAAAAACAAAACAACATATTAACACAGTTTCTTAATCCGTATGATATCCGATTAGACAATCTCACCGGTTTTGCTGGTGATGGTCCTTTGGACATAATCAGAAAACACTCCAGTTGTAAGTCGCTGATTAAGAACCGAGTTACCTGGAGTTACTATATATCAGTGTGTTGCAAATAGTATCCCTTTATGTGCTAGCGAGGGATCCGAAACGCTTATGCGAAACCATTTTACGAAATGTGTTGAATCATTTTTCACATAGAACTAACGGGGGAGTGAATTTAAAGATTACTAGGTATTTTGCAACATTAAACATCACAAATTGGTCCATGCTTCTGCCACGAGGTGGTTGTCCCTTCATCAGGCTGTTGCCCGATCACTTGAGCAATGGAAGCACCTAAAGTTATATTTCCAGAACAGAGTGATGGAGAGAGGTTATCGGCTGTTAAAAAAATAAGTAATACCTTACAAATCCAACTAAATATTGCTACCTTCATTTCTTAAATTACATATTGCAACATTTGAATAGATTTAATTTGATTTTTCAGAGCAAAACCCCAATACTGCAATTGATATATGATAGTTTACATGATCTTAAGCTGAATGATATAGACCCAACTGATGAATGTTCATACTTCCCAGTATTTCAAATCTACCTTGATTCAGAATTATATGCCCTTTTCCAGACGCCAGTGTAAGGCACTGGTATTGAATATTATGTGACTAAGACATTGATCATATATTTCTACTTAATTCAATGCTATATCGTTGGCAGTCTGTTTTGACCTGACGTGTCCTGTTTCCTGTGTTCGTTTCCGCCTCGAAACTCCAGCTTCCTTAGCATCTGTATTTGCTAACGGAAGTCCTGAGGCATAGAAAGCAACTTAGGATTCATACTTAAGAAGGACACAGAAAGAACCCAGGGCAGATCAGACAAACAGACAACAGTATAGGCAGAGCGAACAGCATTGACCTCCGGCCTTCGGCCAGAGCCTAGTGTATTAACAAGAGTCCACAATAAAGACCATGGCACGTGAACGTCTGCCTGTTTATCCACCGGATCACAACCAGGGCATCGAGTGCTTTGCAACTGCTCCCAGTGGTGGGTTATAACTGCTAGAAGTGGGTTACAACTGGCTGCAGCATGCGGGTTACAACTGTTGGCATCGGTGCCTTACAGCCAGAGTATAGTGGTAAAGCAATAGTGATAACAGAGCTTAAAGTAAGACGACAGAGATCTGACTATAAGATCAGAATTTCAGAAAAAAAAATCGAAAAATATTCGACCTTGATAGTAAGTTATGGAGACAAGCAGTCTAAATAAAAGCAGTCTAGATCTGACTGTTAGATCAGAAATGCCTGCATCACATTAGATGTTACATAGGACAATTGTTTACATATATTATGAACAAATTAGATGCACAAAGAGATCTGGGTTGTGAAAGTTCCATAAAATTTGCTTTTGAATTTCTTTCACTTCCAACGTCTAATACAAACGCAGAAAGATTTTTTTTTTTTTTCGAAAGTAAACTTCATGAAGCGGTAACAAAGATTTGTTTATATCTTTTTGTTGAATAAAATGCAAACACAAGTATGTTATTCAATATCTTTAGAAAGAATAATGAATGTATTTTA
>NW_028234418.1:23290486-23297986 GCF_977035675.1 Penaeus japonicus
ATCTATATTGTGGACTGTTATTAAGACACCAGGCTCGGGCCGAAGATCGAGCTCAGCGCTGTTCGGTCTTGTCCGTCTGTCTCTGCCTCTCTCTGTTCTGATCTGTCTCTGGGTTCCTTGTGTGTCCTCTTAACCCATTGCGGAGTGATGTCATGACATACATGACGTAGGAGCTTTGGCCTGACGACGTGCGTCATGACGTACATGGCGTTTGGGGATTTTGGATCACTGAGCTACTTTATTTTGCTATGAATAAGGAATGAGTGATGATGGCTACTGCAGTCATAATTACTATAATTACCGTAATATCGTGCTAGCTTAATGTCCAAAACCTAGATGACACCACTTTTTCCTAGCACCAGCAGGAGAGAGAGCCTTGAATGGCACCCATCCACGGTCTCTAGCAAGCACTGTCTCTATAGAGCGATGGCACACACTAAGTTGATAAACCCTTGCTCTAAAGTACCGCCGATGAAGAATGTGCAGGCAGAACGAGAAAAAGAAGGTGACTCAATCCATACCCAGTGTCTTTCACTGTGGCACTCACAGTCACAAGGACAGGTTTCATTCCTCTTGCCTACCTCTTCTTGTTGTCTTTATTGTAGGTGGTTATATGTTTCGTATTCGTTCATGACAGCACAAAAATACGAAAAAATAAAGTTGCCTTTTGTCCTCCCATAAAACAGCAATACTTCTATCACACTGAGTATAAAGAAAATAATTAGCTAATATGGATAGTAATAGAGCCTGTCATATGGCACATATAAGTCTCTAAACTCGATAAAACACACAAAAAAAGAAAACACAAAAACCGCTCTAGTTTTACAATGAATGACTGAAAGAGAGTGGGATGATTCAAATTATATTTCTTCAAGCGGTCTCTCTCTAAAATAAAACCTATCCTGGAGGCAGGGCAAGCAAATTTATTTCCGTCTGCAATGGGTTAAGTTAAATCCTGAGTCAACTTTCTACGGCCAAGGCCTTCCGTTAGCAAAGACAGCTGTTTAGAGAAGCTGGAGTTTCGAGGCGGAAACGATCACAGGAAACGGATGCGTCAGGTCAAAACAGACTGCCAGCGATATTGCAGTGAATTAAGTAGAAATATATGATCAATGTCTTGGGTTGCATGATGTACAATACCAGTGCCTTACATAGCTTGGACCACGCTACTAGACGGCCCCCGTCGTATCATAGTTAGAGAAATAACCAGGCTTTAACTACTACGATCTAGCTAAAATTAATGTCTCCTACAAGTGGGCTCCTGGTCATTGGAGGCTATCTGCACCAGACTTCGCAAGTAGCTGTGACATTCAACCATAAGCTAAAACATTATCAAATTCATTGGCTGGAACAGCAGCACCAATGGGCACTAATCTGTGGCCCCAGTAAGCATGTAATGTGTATGATATGAAAAATGATTCAAGAAGGCATAACTGCAGTGAAAGAGTAGGCATTAAGACTGGCCTCATGACAACATAAAATGGGTGACTGTAGTGAACAGGTGGGCCCTAAGAGGTGGCTCCAAAAATATACATATAGCAGGAAAAATATAAGAATACAGTACATACAGTAATACAAGTTGGCTGTAAGTATAGAGAAACATTATGTGTGAGAAAGTAATCATAGCAAAGGTGTGATTGCTTAAGCAAAATGAGGGGAGAGTGACAACATAACGTGACAAGCTTGCATAGTGAAGTGAAGTTAGGAAATGACTAGTGAGCATAGGCTAGAAGAACTTGCAAATTACTAAAAGAGCGTATAGAACTTAAAGGTTTCATAAAAGTGTGGTAAGATTAGCTTATCCCAAAACAAAATCTCACTATGACTTCATGAGATATAGGTGGCAGTGCATTTGAGAATATATACATAAAAATATTTTGTATCACGACCTGTGGTGTCAGTGCATCGAAGGTGGGAGTCGGACAGTGGCTAGCCTCTGGGGCACCCTCGCGACTTGTGGGAAACAGGCGAACTAGTTACGGTGGTCAGGCGTAACTGGTGCTATGTACCCTGTACCTTGGAGGTGTGGTTGGGTTGACTTTGCCATGCACCCAAACACTGTACAACTCAACTACCATTCTATCTTGGTGAAAACATGCACCAACACAACACAGTAGGTATACAGGGGGGAGAGGGGGTTACATATATATGAAATGTGTAGGAAAACTTTTCGACTGCTGGGGGGAGGGGGGGGGGGGGTAACGCATAAAAACGTGCGGTAAAACTCGACCTGAGCAGAAAACAACTTGCATGCTCCTTGCACGGCTTACTGAAGCGACATGTGTCTGCATGGTTACCTGAATAACATACGTGCGTTGTGTACGGCTTATTGAAGCGACTTGCATTTTCATGGCTACCTGAATAACATGTGTGCATTGCGCACGGCTTACAGAAGCGGTATGCCTCTTGCATGGCTACCTGACTAACATGCGTACGTTGCGCACGGCTTACTGAAGCACCATGCGTCTTGCATGACTACCTGAATAATATGCGTGCATTGTGCATGGCTTACTGATGCGACATGCCTCTTGCATGGCTACCAGAATAACATGCGTGCATTGCGCACAGCTTACTGAAGTGACATGCCTCTTGCATGGCTACCTGAATAACATGTGTGCATTGCGCACAGCTTACTGAAGTGACATGCCTCTTGTATGGCTACCTGAATAACATGTGTGCATTGTGCACAGCTTACTGAAGCGGCATGTGTCTTGCATGGCTACCTGAATAACATGCGTGCATTGCGCACAGCTTACTGAAGTGACATGCCTCTTGCATGGCTACCTGAATAACATGCGTGCATTGCGCACGGCTTACTGAAGCGACATGCGTCTTGCATGGCTACCTGAATAATATGAGTTCGTTGCTCACGGCTTACTGAATAACAAACAACAACAATAATAACATTGTACAACTGCCAAGAGGAGAAAAAACAAAGAAGAAATCGGAATTAAGTAATAGGCGCAAGCTCAATAGCTGCAGGTATACAAGATACAGAGAAAATACGAACATGAGTAGCACTTGTGGACGAGAAAAGTAAAGTACTCTCTACAAGTATATCGAGGTGTGCCGTAGTCAGCTTTCACAGACTGAGAATAGGCTATCCTTGTGTGTGGCAAATCATACCCACCATTGGGCATGATGAGCGACGCTATGAACATTGTGGCGCACTGGACGCCAAGTTAGAGTACTACCTGAGGCAGGCAGGGCCCAGAGACGGCAGCTGCAGGGCTGGTCATACGGCTTTGCATATCGGTTACCCCAGGCAATCTGACCGCCACAGTAAGCATTCAGTTATGATGATCAGATGAGTCAGCACTTATAGCTGGCAGAGGCCGGGCCGCCTCGCACATATAGTCCTGGTGAAGCGATGTCTTCACAAATCCCTCTGAACTGAACTGAACTACGCAGGGCGTCTTCTGTGGCTATTGCCCGATAATATCCACATCTTGGGGTGGGGGGGATATATCATATACATGATGACATGTATATATATAAATATATCAACATATACATATATACATATACATATATACCGTATGTGCATGTATGTGTATGTACATATATATCTATATACAGTATATGTATGTATACATATATGAGTGTATATATATATATATATATATATATATGTGTGTGTGCATATATATACATATGTATACACATATTTATATATTAATATACATATATATATATATATATATATATATATATATATATAAATATATATATATATATACATACATACATATATTTGTATATATATATATATATATATATATATATATATATATACATACATACATACATATATTTGTATATATATGTATATATATATGTATATATATATACACATATACACATATTTTTGGATATATATATATGTATATATATATATATATGTATATATATATATATATATATATATATATATATATATATATGCATATATGTATGATGCGTCTACACAAACACACACACACACACGCAAAGACAATTGCGCTCTACAGACTGATCTACAAACCCAAAGCTGCTATCATGTAACAGATGTAGTTCCTCAGTCGGTGGAGATATCACACATGTACCAGTAATAAAGTGCATCAAATCAATAAAATGAAATAAACGAACGATAGAAATTGATGATTTTCTTAGACATCCACAAATCAGGAATCAGTTTGCTGATGTAAGCGAGACGCAAGAATGATTCCAACGAGAGAAAACCTGTAAAATTACGTGGATTCTTTATCTTCTTTATGATAAAACAATATTTCTTTTCATCTCTATTTCGTTTGTGTAAGCAATTATCATTAATTGTCAATAAGCTTTCATGATACAGGCCGTAAGTTAAAACTGGAAGGTCCTTGACGATGAATACAAATGATAAAATATATGCTTCCACCTGCATTTTCTTTATCTAATTTATGTCATTGGTTATTAGTGTAAGTCAGGCAACAAATTTATTCACATATATATTATACTGTACAGCTGGACACCGATCTCTGTAGGCCTCTGTGATTATATTTCATTAATAGTAAAAACATGCACCAAACTTTATAGTAATTTATTATGCTAACTAGTAAATATCATTATTGTATTTTAATCTGTATATCTTCATAATATCTTTACCTGTATATGTCATCATAATCATTAACTATTGTTTGATTACATGCATCCTTAGATATACTGAAGTTTATAATTATCCTTCCGGTAAATATTTTTTACTCGATATATTTTCTTTGATAAGTTTATAATTCACACACATATTACATTTGTTTGATTAGATTTATACTTAGTCTTGCCTGGCGTGGCTGCAGAAATATCTCGAGTAGGAATAGGAAAGGGGAAATCCACATAAAAGCTTAGCAAGACGTTTATTGCCTGTCAGCGTCAGAGCATTGCTGACTCTCCCTGACCCTTTTCACCTGTGCGACGTTTCCTTGGCGGGAACACCTGAACATCATTGCAAATCCTAAAGCGGGCTTTAACACTCAATCTAGCATTACTATAACTGTCGATTCACTACACGCATTACCAACATAGGGTACGTGTGAGTATCCATCCACTACCTCCTCGAGCATTGGACTGGAAGAGGTAGTTCTAGAGACGTCAGTCGTCAGTTGGGATTTAGTGTTGGTTCTATTGCTGGTTGGCCATTTTGTGACTACTTCCTTTACTAAAGTATTTAAAAGTAAAGGCTGTGTCGATTTCATTGACATTATTCTCGCAAACTGCGTGATATTGCCAAGCCATACCCATGTATCGCAGAGGAGATTCTTTGGTCTCTGTTACATTCCCTTCAACATACTTGTGTGAAAATGGGTTTTCCTGTTTCCTTGTCTGAAAATCAAAACTAAGAACTCGAATGAATGTGGAAGCCGACCTTCGATGTGTATTAGCTTAAAACAGTTCTTTAGCTGGCTAGATTAGTTGATAAAAATTACACATACATATATATATATATATATATATATATATATATATATATATATGTATATATATATATATGTAGATATATATATATGTGTATGTGTGATATATATATATATATATATATATGTATATATATATATATATATATATATATATATATATATATATATATATATATATATATACACAGAATGTCACCATTCTTATCCAGCTTGGTACTAGAAATTTCTAAGCGTTATATCCAGATATATAGTTATCTAAAAAAAAAACCGGATGCAATATTAAGCTCAACGTAGATACTGGTGAGTGTTAACTTCTTTGCTTAGCACCAAATCCAGTAACGTAAGAAAGAAAGAAAAAAATAATTAAAGGAGGAAACAGTCGGTGAAAGGAACTACATAATCTTTTTACCCTCGTTATTCATTTTTTACTTCCTGTAGGAACGATGTCTAACATAAAATCTACTCTGAATACCCTCTAAATAGGTGGAAGAGATTATTAACCCCCAAAATAAGGATGGCGTCAATGTTAAAATTATATACCATGGTCCCGCGTCAAGTGCACTTTCCAATGCATTTTTTTCTTTTCTTTTATTTTCTTTTCTTTTCTTTACACCTATCTGAGTGTTTTCTATCCTTTTTTTACAAGCCTTCTAGGGATTATGGTCAAATTTAGTGTCACATAATCGAAATCATCATTACATTTATCATAATGACCGTATTATAGGTTATTTTGAAATCCAAAACACAGTGACACCACTTTCTCCCGGTACTATCGGGATAGGAAGCACTAACCTCAAAGAGTGATGTCACACAGCAAGATGCCACCCTCCTGTTTTAAAGTACCGGCGGTGCTGGGTGCGGAGGCAGAAAGAGAAGAGGAAGGTGAATCAGACCATTTGCAGTGGCTGCAATGTGACCCTGCGCCAGTATGGTTGCTCTGCACTGTGGCACTCGTAACCAAAAGCGTAGATCGTCTTAGTCTTCTCCATCTTCCAGTGTTTCTTTTTCGTTGTTAGGGATAATGTTTTCATTTATTTATTTTTTTATATTATCATTTTTTAAATATGAGTTGTTTTTATGCTGCCATAAAATTGTAATGCTTATGTTAGACTTAGTGTAAAGAACATAGTGAGGATAGTGCTCTTATTCATGGTGATGATGATGATAGTAATGATAATAAGGTTAAGAATCATAATAACGCTAATAATGATAATGACAGTAAAATTGACAATAATGGTACTGATGGGAATGATAACAATAAAAAAAAAATTATATTATTATCAATAGTTATAATGATACTAGCAAGTATAAGTAAGACAAGCAAGAAGAGAGTAGCATGACAAAACAGATTATCAGAGTAAATAATAATGAATTGCTTATATTAAAGCCTACCATTTGATGAAGTACGAAAAGATGTTAGCCCATTGCATGATTTTAGTTAGGAATTAATTTATTTTCATTTCTATACTTTCTATAATGTAATTTGTTTAATATTTTGTGCTATCAGCCACATAAATATTTAAGTTTTGTGAATAAGAAAGGACAGTATGAATAAAGGAAATCAAAAACAAAAAAATGAAGGGGTGAGAAGCCAACAAATGTTCTAGAGTCAGCTGAGTATCAGAGTTATTGGCGGCCTTTGGAGTGTCCTCTTAGTCTCTGTGTTGACGAATTAATTTATTTCAGTTATCGAATGTCTGATATTCTATATTGCATTTTGGTGTTGATGTGCCTCCATGTGTTTTTATTTTTCAATAACTCGCCGCAGGTAAGAACTTATAATTGTATAGGTAATATCTAATGAAGTCAACTTTTAATTTCTAATGTCATATTTTGGGGTATCTTGAGTTCATATAAGTTATGTATATATTGAGAGTGATCACATGTTTTGGTATTTTGTGGTGCATGACTTAAAAATGAAAACTACATGATTTTTGGTTCATAATCGCTAACCAAAATAAAGCCAAGATAATTACTACTAAAACCCTAGTTATTATTAGTATAACTTGAGTTTGTAATTAGTGTTGACTTTATAGCAGTGGGGTCTTTTGAACATGAACAATAACAT
>NW_028234418.1:23307986-23310486 GCF_977035675.1 Penaeus japonicus
ATATATACATATATAAATATATACATATATATGTATGTATGTATGTATGTATGTATGTATGTATGTATGTATATATATATATATGTATGTATGTATGTATATATATATATATGTATGTATGTATGTATGTATGTATGTATGTATGTATATATATATACATACATACATAGATACAGAATGGATGTCAGACTGTAATATGGTTCAGCTCTGAGGCCTCTCTTATTCGCAATGGTGATGGATAGGTTGACAGACGTGATCAGACAGGATTTTCTATGGACTATCATGACTACAGATGACATTGCGGTAAGGTAAGAGTAAATAACAAGCTGAGAAGACCTTTGAAAGTTTGAGGTTTGCACTGGACAGAATAGGAGTGAAAGCCAGTAAGAGCAAGACACATGAAATGTGTTTGAATGAGAGGGTGGGCGGCGAATTGATGCGGTTGCAAGTATCATAGCTAGTGAAGGTGGCGAAGTTAAAATCATTGGTTCTTAACCTTTTTACCCACGTTTTAAACACATACGATACACACTCACTTTCTATATTTAATATTGAATTAAGATCAAGTTTTCCTTGAAAAGTAGAAGCCGCTATGCCGAACGCTACCATCAACATCGAAAATGGAGAAAAATACACTGAAGTTCACGGCCTGCTGCCCACACTACAGCAAGACTTTTGCTCGCCCGCCCACCCTATTCTGCCTGTTCTGACACAAACCAAAATCTTATCCATGCTACCAAACTTCCCGGCCGTCGATACCCATCTATCATGGCGACCCAAGACTGTCCACTGCGAATTTCGGGCATAACACGAGCGCCCCACCCCAGGCCACGAAGTCTCTGACACGAGCGGAAAAGGCCGCGACAAAATGAGAAGTCAAGAGGACCTCACCGATCCACAGTACGACCTACGACCCGCCCACTGTAGATATCGAAAACAAGAAAAAAATCCCATAAGTTAGAGAGATCAAGGCTCTTTTATTTTTGTTAGGTTTCGTTAGGATTTAGGATTTTCTATGCTGTAATTTTTAACCTTTTTCTCTTGATTCTTTACGTTGTATTTCTGTTGTGAAATTCATGCGCGTAAGTGTGATTCCACAGGATCTCCGTCCTCTTTCCTTCCCTTTCGCGTAAGTGCGATGCACTAATTGTTGAATGGAAAAGTTCTCAGTCCCCCCCCCCCCCCTTCCCTGTTTAGGTGTATCATTTCGTCTGGTGACCCCGTTATGACGGTTCTTTCCCCTTAATCTTATGCAAAGAATAACCAGAATAGCCTAAAGTTCTGTATATTATATATATATAATTGCTGAGAATAAGATATTTTCATACGGTTTGTATGGTTTCTTCGCTTAGACTTGTCAGGACGTGCCGAAACTTCCCTCCTCCCCCTCTTCGTTACCTGCTCGTGAGAAAAAACGGAAGACGACATTGTACTTCCCTTTAAAACAATTCCTTCTCTCTATATATTTTCATCATTCGGCAATATATTTTGGAGAAATTTTATTGACTGTTACCCTCCAAAATATTTGTTTTGAATATGACTCCTTGAAAGATTTCTCATGTTCGATTACGATTATGGAAGGGGAGCCGATATTGTCTTTAAACCATGTAGATTCTTAATAGCTTTCACTTTCATTCTGAATTAGTACTGGCGAACAGTGCTGACAGATTCTTATTTAACAATTCATCTATTGGCGTCTCTTTAAAGTACTCCTATTATTTTATACTTTCTTTTTCATCTACACGTGCTATTGCTATTCGTATTTTTCTGTAACTTGCAACCTCGGACAATATATTTTGAGGAAATCTTATTTCTGTTACTCTCCAAATTATTTGTTCTGAAAGATTTTCCATGTTTGTTTACGTTTATCGAAGGGGAGTAGATACATTCAAACTATGTAAATTCTCAATAGTTTTCACTTTCATTCTGAATCAGTACTGGCGATCAGTTTTGCCAGACTGTTATATATCAGTTTATCTATTCGCCACTCGTTAAAGTACACCAGTTATTTTATACCTTATTTTTCTCATTGACAAGTGCTCATCATGTTCATATTTTTTTCTGTATCTTGCAAACCTGCATCTATAGAACTTGTTTTTATTACTTAGTTTCGATTCCTCTTAATTATGTAGCAAAGTGCTATTATTGTTCGTTATTTGTTGTTCAAGGGCCATGCAAGACGCACACATAGTTTTCAGCTGTGCAAGGTGCACGCATGTTGTTTCGTCCCCTCCTCCTGCAGCCGAGAATCCTCATCAAGCCATGAAAGGCGCACGCATGTTGTTTCGTCCCCTCCTCCTGCAGTCGAGATTCCTTATCAAGCCATGAAAGGCGCACGCATGTTGTTTCATCCCCTCCTCCTGCAGTCGAGAATCCTCATCAAGCCGTGCAAGGCGCACACATGTTTCGTCCCCTACTCCTGCAGTAAAGAATCCTCAAGCCGTGCAAGGTGTACGCATGTTGTTTTGTCCCCTTCTGCAGTCGAGAATCCTCATCAAAC
>NW_028234418.1:23320486-23322986 GCF_977035675.1 Penaeus japonicus
CCCTTTATTAACTCATGTGTTGAAAGGCCTCTAGTAGCACCATCAGCTGGATTGTCTTCTGATCATACATGGCGCCACTGGTTTGAAGAGGAGGCCCTATGGACTGTATCAAGTCAGTTTGTTACAAATGTATGAAAGCGTTGCCTGGTGCTTGAGATATATTGTAAAACAATCATGCTGTCAGACCAAAACACAGAATCTTCCAGAATGAGTGTCATCCCCTGATGTATTTTCGTGTCAACTCGTGCAGCCAGTGTGGCAGCACACAGTTCGAGACATGGAATGGAGGTTGTCTTGATGGGTGCAATTCTTGCACAGGCACCAAAGAGGCTTATATGAACATATCCATTATAGTGTCCTAGCCGAACATATGTTACAACGGCATAGGCCGTTTGTGAGGCATCACAGAAATGATGTAGCTGGGCATGTACTAACATGCTGCTGGCCTGGGCTGCTGCTATGTGACGTGGTATTTTAAAGCCTTCCAGTTTTGCAAGTTCATTCATCTATCTTTGCTCTAATGGTGATAGGGGCTAGTAAGCCTAAGGGGTCAAAGATGGAACTCATGATGCTCAAGTATGCCCTTGCGCGTGGTTGGCTTCATGGGTGTTGACACTCTGACCTTTAGCACGTCATCATTGAGATCCCACAAGACTTCTAGAGCCCTGTCTATTGGCAAGTTATCAACCATCAGGTTTATGTCTATTATTCGGGGCTTCTTTCATTTGTGGGAATAACTCTCATGACTTTCATATTTAAGTTCACTCCATTGAAACTATCTGCACAATCAAAAACTATTCTAAGTTTGTCTGGCTTGCTTGGGTTGAAGACTGGTTTCGTTTTGTTTAGTGGTCCAACGATTTTGTGTACTCGCTCAGCAAACATTTTTTTTTTTTTTTTTGAGATTCTCTATCTCTTTGACATATCTTCGATGCAAGTCAACATTCCTTTTAAGTCTGCTCTTTAATGAGTCTAATCGTCGACAGGCCATACTCCAGTTATCTGGTAGCTCTGGATCAATGCATATGCAGGTACACTCCTTTGGGCAACTTGATCTTGGGATGTTATTATGACTGGGACTATTGGTAATGCAGTATGTCTAGGTGTTGCTCTTTCACTCATCTTAATGATATTTGCATGTTCCCTCCTTTTTAGTCATTTCCTTTCCTCCTTTGCTGTTGAGCCTTCCACTGATTTTCCACTCTTTCTAAATTCTGTATCATGCAGCAACCGAGAATGGTATCCACCACAGCCATTAACATTGCATGGCCGTGCTCTGTATTGTCTTGCACTGTGGCTAGATTTCAGCCAATTGAAGCGTTTTATGTGGCCGACCAAATCTTCCTGCGTTGGTGAATACTGGCGGACTTGAACAAACAGAAAGCCAGGCCATGTTCTCCATAACAGATCGCATGTAATCGGTCTAGAAGTCAACGGTCTTGTCTGGATTGTAAACCCAAACTCTGCCCTTTGATCTCGTTGTGTAACCTTCTCAATCGTCTGAAGGCCTCTGACTCTTCTTAGGAATTTCCTTACTAGTAACTTTATGTTACTGAATATGAGGCCCCTCCAACTCTCTTTGCTGACCTGCCTAAATTTTCCACTTCCTTTCATAAGAATTCCCTAAGCTGTAATATATCTCGTCCTTTTTTGCTTGCCTTTGGTTTTATATTGTTCCATCGCTCTATCTTAATATCATCAAGGCCTTTTGTCAGTTGCATTATGTAGAAGGGTATGTCAAGTTCTTGTACCCTCTCGAAGGAGCTGGTGTAATATGTAATTGATCCACAAAGTCATAGAACTCTGTGAGCCCTTCTAAGTCATTTCTCTTCACATGTGTCCAATTTAACAATTTCTCAATTTGTTTTTCTATGTATTTTGTCACATCACCGAACTTCATTTTGAGTGCATTCATGGCTGTTTTGAGACCCTTCTAATTGGACATCTTTAGACAGTGCGAGATTGTATGCAGAGCCTCGGATAACAGTGGATGATTCTGGCTCTTCACATGTGACCAATTTAACAATTTCTCAGCCAATTTTTCTATGTATTGTGTCACATCACTGAACGTCTATATTGCTCTGATGTCTTTCCATCATCTTTCTTTCTCCTTTTGAGCGTCAGGTTTCTAATGTCATCATCATTAGTCATGTCCCTTTCACTGCCGCTCTCTTCAGCCTCAGTTTCACTAACTTCTGATGTTTCATGAGCCCGTTTAGATGTTCCCTTTGATACCAAATTGACACTATTATACATTTTCTTTAGAGTACCTTCCTGATGCTCAGCTACTTCAGCATCAGTTGATACTTTCTTACTCAATGACTGCCAATCTTAGTTCATCTGCATCACATCACATGGGTCGTTGGTTCCTTTATATCACTTCACATGACTATTTTCTTCACTTTACTTCACATCACACGAGCTCCTTTTTTCTCTTCACAATACATGTGCATGAGCCTAAGCTTTTTCACAATACCAGTGCATGAGCCTAAGCTCTTTC
>NW_028234418.1:23327986-23332986 GCF_977035675.1 Penaeus japonicus
TAGGGTAATGTCAGGAAATGAGAGAAGAAACGGCCTAACCGAACCAAGGATTTCAGAGAACGTGCACTGACCTATAATGTTATGGTTTGTAATGAGTGCCCTGGAGCAAGATGGCATGTTTGTGCCAACAAACATGCCATCACAAACATGCCAGAGGCGATGAAGTGCAAACAAATGTGTGGAGTGGTCTTTGCACAGTTATCTAAGAAATCTGCTGGTAGGAAGGAAATAGCCTGGCCGTGAAGGGATTTTAGGATGAGTGAATGTTGTGTTTAAAGTGAAGAAAGTGTTATTTGTTTTGTATGGGAATGGGTGAATGAAATAAGCCTTGAAGGTAGTTTCAGGGGAGAGTGGAATAAGTACAGAGAGACCTGAAATTGTGAGGTAAGATTTTAGAGTAGAGTAGAACTGAATTCGTTGATTTAGAGGAAAAAGAGGCTTAACATTAGCAGAGGAGATATTGTGGAGAATAGGGCGTAAGTCCTGTGGAGTAATGAGACTAGGAAGCACTTCGCCTGCTGTTGCTGAAATCAACGAGTTGGTTATTGAGTTAATATTATTTATAATCTTATTAATTGTCACTTGGTAAGATAGCACGTTGAACACGAGCTCTGTGAAATGATTAGAATTGAGCTTTGTGGAGAGGTTTTCAAAGGTTGAGTTAACGCTGTGAAATGCTCTCTGTAACTCGTGAACATTTGTGGCAATAGTGTTGACGGCATGAATCAATGCGTCAATCTGTGAGTAATTGTTCTGAGATTATTCTGATATTCTGAGAATTTAGAAGTGAAAGTATCATCATCTACAACGCCAAATAACAAGTGGGCAATCTTTCCGACAGCATTAATTAATCCTCGTCGTGAACGCTGTTTATGTTCTACAAAAAAAGAAAGCTGATTATGGATAGAATTAAGTGCACTGTGAAGAAGAGAGAATTGCTGTTGTGTTAACTATTCACGAGTTACCTGCGCTTGAAGTGATGCTATCTTATGTAGGTGGAATGTAGCCAGGCCGGAGAAATCAGCAATCGGCTAAAGCGAAATTTTAATCTCCACATTGTTTGTTATTGGTAAGACTAGCCCATGGTCCTCAACGAAGGCTCCTGGTACTGCGCGAAGCCTAGGGGGTAGGGCATGGGGGTCGGCAGACGACAAAGTGAAGAATAATAAGCCCAAGAATAGTAAGATCTGGAAGATAAAAGTCAATTAGGGCTCGTCGGCCGGGGGAGAATAGTACTTGTGAGCAAGCTTTAGGACGTCGAAGTGAGACCAAGATTGTTCACCTGACTGTATGCATTTAGTGTAGGCCTTGTTGTTCTTTACACTAATTACTCTAAATGGACCTTCAAATCTAGGAGCAAGCTTTGATTTAATATTGAATTGCTGGTTGACTTTTATAAATACTAATGCTCCAACTTCAATGTCCTTGTGGCGGGCAACTTTGTGTTGAAATGACAGTATTTTATCTCTGGAATTAGTCAAATACTGTTTTGTGATCTGAAAGATTGACTTGCTTCTATTTAAAAGATATTCAGCTTAATTATCATTATATGAAGGAACTTGATTTTCATCATAGAGGTCATAGGGTAGTCTTTTATCCATTCCATATAAAAGAAAATATGGGGTATCACCTAAGGAAGAATGGAATGTATTATTGATACAACTGGATTGTCAGGAGCGATTCATTCCATGTGTCCGATGTCGCATCAACAAGCGATCTCATTAATGAGAGGATGGAGGAGTTGAGCCTTTCTGTAATACCATTACAGGGAGAATGTTAACACTAGTTACATTCATGGTATCACATAACTTATCCATGACTTTGTTATGAAATTCAGTCCCGTTATCAGTTGAAAAATACATGGGAGCTGAATATCTATGACAGAAATCGTGAAAAGCATGTGCAACATTTGCTGATTTATTGGACACGGGGACTAGTTCACAAAAACGAGTGAAGTTATCAATGAAGACTAGAATATAATGATTTCCATTGCGAGAAGGTAGAAAGCTTGACAATGTGTCACAAGAGACCTTCTGGAAAGGAAAGTCTGGAATGTCATATTTCAATGCAGGGGCTGGGTCATTGGTATTACCTTTGTAATATGGGCATTGCTTACAAGACTGAACATGCTTAGCAACTTTGCTAATAAGGTGTGGGAAAAAGAAGCATTGCTGAGGTAAGTGAATTGCCTTATACTTACCGCAGTGTGCAGCTTCTTTCGATTCATGAAAAAAAAGAAGGATTCGACCTTCAAGAGATTCAGGAATAACTACAAGTTTACAAGATGCCTTGAGCTTGCTTGTTCTATATCGAGACTTGTAGCAAAGTAGACCGTTATCATAGAGGTAAAGTTGACTTATTCGAACATGTCTGCTGGGTGGAGGTCTTTCATTCCTTTCTAAAGCTTGAATTAAGGGGCCGTATAGGTTATCATTACGTTGCGCTAGCCGAATCTCGTCCTCCATGGGGGGGGGTCCATGGGAGGTACCACTGGAGCAGTCAAGACCGGGGCGGTAACAGAATGAATGGGGTCGGAACGGCGACGATTAACATGTGCAGGCCGGATCTCGTCCTCCAAAGGATCGTCAACGTTAGGCGCGGCAGTATTTACCAAGATCGGTGCAAAGTCAGAGAATTTCCCCTTGCGGGAGGCAAAGGTGGGCAAGGAGCTAGATTCAGGCAGGTTGCGAGTCAGAGAGAGGAGCGCGTGGTATCGCGTCGGCAACATTTTGTTTCCCGGGTAAATAAACAATGGTGACATCAAATTCTGATCAGTGTGCATTTCTATCAGATATCCCAAGATTAGCTCTCGAAAATGACAGAGGGCCCATGTGATATTTAGTAGTTCATGGTCTGTCGTATGGTAGCATTTTTCTGCTGAATTGAGGGTGCGACTTGCAAAATCAATGGGCTGCATTTTTGCAGAATGGCCATGTTTCTGGTGGAGTACTGCTCCAAGCCCGAGGTTTGAGGCATCAGTGGTGAAGACAAAAGGCAATTTGAAATCGGGGACGGCTATGAGTGGAGCCTTAATTTAGTCGTGACTTAAGAGATGTAAATGCAGCTTTTTCCTTGTCTGACCACTGCCAAGTAGAATCCTTTTTAAAGGAAATGAGTACGCCGGGTCTCGATGGACCTTGTAACTTTGAATAAACGGCCTGTAAAATTTTGAAAGGCCTGATAATTATTTCAATTCCATCTGTTTCTCAGGTGTTGGAAAGTCGGCAATGGCTTTAACTTTTGAATCATTAGGTGAAATACTTTTAGATGACAAGGTATGGCCTAAGAATTCTAACTTGGATTTTAATAACTGACCCTTGCTAGGTTGAATAGTTAATCCTGCAGTTGATAGCCTATTGAAAACCTGACACAATTTATTCTCGTGTTCAGAGAGGGAGGGTGAGCAAATTAAAATATCATTTAATTCACGAGGACCTGATCATTATAATTAATCCTTATAGTGCAAGTGATATTAATCTGCTAAATATGAGAGGAGAATTGCGAAGGCCAAAAGGACATACTAAAAATTCAAAGTGTCCCATATGAGTCGAGAAAGCCGCATATGGCACGCTCTCAGGAGCCATAGGAACTTGCAGGAAGCTTTTAGCAAGGTCAATGGTTGAAAAAAAAAAAAAAATTATTAGAGCCAATGTCTTGCAACAACAATCTAAGATTCGGAATTAGGAAGGGTTCTGGCACTGTTTATTCAACTTGCGATAGTCGACCACTGGGCAGAATGTATTATCCTTCTTTGGAATAAGGAGGAGGGGGGAGGCCCCGGGTGAATTGCTTGGTTGAATAAGATTCATGTCTAACATTGTTTTAACCTCCTTTTCCAAGGCTTGTCGCATTGAATGAGGGATCTTATAACTTGGTATGTATGAAGGCTTAACATCAGGCTCGAGGGTAATAAAGTGTTGAAGCAATGTTGTTTTTCCGATAGGACGGTCCTTGGTTGGCAGTACGCTTAGGAATTCTTTGAATAAGTTATTCAAAATATCATATCTTTCATGAAAATCTAAATTTTGCTTCAGAACATGATCAGAGCTCTGCTCATCAGGGGAAGATGACGTTGCAGTGGCAGAAAAAACAAGGGAGGGAACAGGTAAATCAAATTCGCAGATAGGCAAGTCTGTGAATTCATAAGATATTACAGGTACACCAGCATTAATAGTCAATGGGGCTGGGGTCAGGTTAAATACATGCACCTAAGATCTATTATCAGTGATATCATACAAGGAGGGTAATGTTGCACAACCTTTAACTTGTATATTATCAGGTAATATCAGGTAATACCATTTGCCGAAGAAACGTCTATCAGTAAATCTTGAAATGCCGGAATAGTAGTGGTAGCACTAGCAATAAACTTAGGAGCATTACTATTAGCGGTCCAAGATTTCGCAAAGCCGTCAACGTGTTTTGTGCGCGAAGGTTTGCGTGATGCGGGTGCCGGTATCGGAGCCGGGGAGAAGGAGTGCGCAGCGAGAGGAGAGGTGAAGCGATGGCGGGTGGGAGGGGTAGGGGGTAGTGGGGAGGAGAGGAAGGAGAGTGAGGTGTAGACATGGGGTGACTATGGTCATGTGAGACCTCATAGATTGCCATTGCTGGTATGTAGGGATCGGCATGCGTCCATAGGCAAGAGGGAGTCCTTAACAGGTAATTCTGACCATTAAAAGTAATGCTATTATTCTGAGGGTGGAGGGAAATTCCTGTATGGTATAAGAAATCATGATCTAACAAGAGGTGTCCCGAGGTGAAATTAGATTCTACTACAACAAACTTGTGAACAAAAATTTTACTACCAAGAGAAATGTTAAGGACTTTGTTGCCTAAAACTGATACCTTATCTCCTGTTATTCTGCAAATGGTGGTTTTACTCGGACTAAAGATACTTTAAAATCCCGCAAAGTATCCAACGAGACCACAGAACAAGAAACTAGTTGAGACAATGTGATGTGTTATTGGTATTGTGATTGTAGTGTTGCCATATATGGATGTTA
>NW_028234418.1:23345486-23357986 GCF_977035675.1 Penaeus japonicus
GAAACCGAGGAGATCGAAACCAAGGAAACCGAGGAGATCGAAACCAAGGAAACCGAGGAGATCGAAATCAAGGAAACCGAGGAGATCGAAACCAAGGAAACCGAGGAGATCGAAAACAAGGAAACCGAGGAGATCGAAACCAAAGAAACCGAGGAGATCGAAAACACGGAAACGAGGATCAAACAAGGAAACGGGAGATCGAAACCAAGAAACCGAGGAGATCGAAATCAAGGAACCGAGGAGACGAAACCGAGGAGATCGAAACAAGGAAACCGAGGAGATCGAAACAAGGAAACGAGAGATCGAAACAGGAAACCAGGAGATCGAAAACAGAACCGGAGATCAAAACAAGAACGAGGAGATCGAAACAGGAAACGAGAGATCGGGAACGAGGAGATCGAAACAAGGAAACCGAGAGATCGAAACAAGGAAACGAGGAGATCGAAACAAGGAACCGAGGAGATCGAAACAAGGAACCAGAGATCGAAACAAGGAAACGAGGAGATCGAAAAGGAACGGAGATCGAACCGAAGAGATCGAACAAGGAAACCGAGGACGAAACCAGGAAGAGGAGACGAAACAAACGGGATCGAACCGAGGAGATCGAAATCAAGGAAACCGAGGAGATCGAAACAAAGATAAACAAGGAAACCGAGGAGATCGAAATCAAGGAACGAGAGATCGAAAAAGGAAACCAGGAGATCGAAACCAGGAAACCAGGAGATCGAAATCAAGGAAACCTAGGAGATCGAAACCAAGGAAATCGAGGAGATCGAAACAAAGGTAACCAAGGAAACCTAGGAGATCAAAATCAGGGAAACCGAGGAGATCGAAACAAAGGGAACCAAGGAAACCGAGGAGATCGAAAACAAGGAAACCAAAAAGATCAAAACCAAGGAAACCGAGGAGATCGAAACAAAGATAAACAAGGAAACCGAGGAGATCGAAACCAAGGAAACCGAGGAGATCGAAACCAAGGAAACCGAGGAGATCGAAAACAAGGAAACCGAGGAGATCGATAACAAGGAAACCGAGGAGATCGAAACCAAGGAAACCGAGGAGATCGAAACCAAGGAAACCGAGGAGATCGAAACAAAGGTAACCAAGGAAACCTAGGAGATCGAAATCAAGGAAACCGAGGAGATCGAAACAAAGGAAACCGAGGAGATCGAAAACAAGGAAACCAAGAAGATCAAAACCAAGGAAACCGAGGAGATCGATAACAAGGAAACCGAGGAGATCGAAACAAAGATAAACAAGGAAACCGAGGAGATCGAAAACAAGGAAACCGAGGAGATCGAAACAAAGGTAACCAAAGAAACCGAAAACGAAACCAAGAAGATCAATACCAAAGAAACCGAGGAGATCGAAACCAAGGAAACCGAGGAGATCGAAACCAAGGAAACCGAGGAGATCAAAAACAAGGAAACCGAGGAGATCGAAAACAAGGAAACAAGAAGATCAAACAAGAAACCGAGGAGATCGAAACAAGGAAAGAGGAGATCAACAAGGAAACCGAGGAGATCGAACAGGAAACCGAGGAGATCGAAACAAGGAAACGAGGGATCGAACAAGGAAACCGAGGAGATCGAAATCAAGGAAACCGAGGAGATCGAAACCAAGGAAACCGAGGAGATCGAAATCAAGGAAACCGAGGAGATCGAAACCAAGGAAACCGAGGAGATCGAAACCAAGGAAACCGAGGAGATCGAAATCAAGGAAACCGAGGAGATCGAAAACAAGGAAACCAAGAAGATCAAAACCAAGGAAACCGAGGAGATCGATAACAAGGAAACCGAGGAGATCGAAACAAAGATAAACAAGGAAACCGAGGAGATCGAAAACAAGGAAACCGAGGAGATCGAAAACAAGGAAACCGAGGAGATCGAAACCAAGGAAACCGAGGAGATCGAAACCAAGGAAACCGAGGAGATCGAAAACAAGGAAACCGAGGAGATCGAAACCAAGGAAACCGAGGAGATCGAAACCAAGGAAACCGAGGAGATCGAAACCAAGGAAACCGAGGAGATCGAAACAAAGGTAACCAAAGAAACCGAGATCGAAAACAAGGAAACTGAGAAGATCGAAACCAAAGAAACCGAGGAGATCGAAACCGAGGAAACCGAGGAGATCGAAACCAAGGAAACCGAGGAGATCGATAACAAGGAAACCGAGGAGATCGAAAACAAGGAAACCGAGGAGATCGAAACCAAGGAAACCGAGGAGATCGAAACCGAGGCAACAGAGGAGATCGAAACCAAGGAAACCGAGGAGATCGAAACCAAGGAAACCGAGGAGATCGATAACAAGGAAACCGAGGAGATCGAAACCAAGGAAACCGAGGAGATCGAAACAAAGATAAACAAGGAAACCGAGGAGATCGAAAACAAGGAAACCGAGGAGATCGAAAACAAGGAAACCGAGGAGATCGAAAACAAGGAAACCGAGGAGATCGAAACCAAGGAAACCGAGGAGATCGAAAACAAGGAGACCGAGGAGATCGAAACCGAGGCAACAGAAGAGATCGAAACCAAGGAAACCGAGGAGATCGATAACAAGGAAACCGAGGAGATCGAAAACAAGGAAACCGAGGAGATCGATAACAAGGAAACCGAGGAGATCGAAACCGAGGAAACCGAGGAGATCAAAACCAAGGAAACCGAGGAGATCAAAAACAAGGAAACCGAGGAGATCAAAAACAAGGAAACCGAGGAGATCGAAACCAAGGAAACCGAGGAGATCGAAACCAAGGAAACCGAGGAGATCGATAACAAGGAAACCGAGGAGATCGAAACCAAGGAAACCGAGGAGATCGAAACCAAGGAAACCGAGGAGATCGAAACCGAGGCAACAGAGGAGATCGAAACCAAGGAAACCGAGGAGATCGAAACCGAGGAAACCGAAAAGATCGAAACCAAGGAAATGTTCTTAAGTTTTCGTTCCTATGCGAACTTTAACATGTCGAATTTCTTCGAACAATTGCATGTTTCACATTCGTTATTTGATCTCGTGAGATTATTTTTCTTGTGAATTCACATATTTTCTTTTTCTTGAATATGATTTATACTATGTATTCGTATAAATGTAATTCACTTTCCGTTAGGATTTATTATATTTGTTCTTTTTATTATGGGAAATGTAACGTCATTTCTTTTATTTTGCTTTAATATGCATTTAATGATTTAATGTATTTTACATCTGACCGGGTCGTGACCTGACCTCACTTGACCCGTGACCCGTCCGTTTGGTCAATCTGAACATGAAACTTTTGACAATGTGTTAAAATTTATCGCGACAGTTCTGTCCCTTGTGGTCAACTTCATGTCCGTGGAGATAGTTTCACATGTGGCCTTCCGGTCACTTATTGATCGCGTTACTGCATGTGACCTTACCCTATCCTATACTATCCATGTGAATTCATAAGAAAATTCTGTTTTATTACGAACAATAACGATGTGTTATATATGCTGTCACTTAACTATGATTTTCTCGTACATTATTTCATTTACTATTTATTGTCTGCATTTAGTACGGTTTGTGTACTATATGTTCCTATCTAATGCATGACTCTAGTATATTTTCTAAATTTCGTTTTGATAATTATTGAGATTTCGATCAAATGGGTCTCTAGTACTAAACCTCACAACTGTTTACGGTCACTAGTTGTGTGAATCAACGATAATTGGCTCTTAAGCGAGCTTATATACTGTCTCAGGGTGTGAAAATTCTTTTGTTGATGTTCTCAAGCATTGTCTGGACAGTTCAATGTTTTTTGATAATTTTGGTTTACTCATATATGACTTGTGTGTTCTTGTATGATCTTGGTTAATTCATTACAACTCTCATGTGACTATTGTTTTCATATCTTAACATGTTTCATCACTTCATACACACACACACACTTTATCCATCGGCCTTTAGCTAGAAATGTTTGTAATATGATGTCGTTGTTCGTTTCTTAGCTTTATTCCTATGATTCATTGTATAGTCATGATCGAACTATTCTTTGCATTTTTGTCAATGCATTGATTGATTAGTTGTTTACTTTCTGATATTTCATTGTTTAATTATGGAAAGTAACTTTTTATTCATGCTCATAATGATATGATTGTCGTTATTTTTAATACAGAGAGAGATAAAGAGAGATTTAGGTCCAGTATGATACTCTGTCAACACATTCGAAGATAATAAGCAATATTGATGTCATAATCATCTATGGGCCTCTTCGAGTTTTCCGACCTTTCATGATATTTTCAGAGGATCAATCCGGTAACGATTGCAAATATATTAATCATTATATTACTTGAGAGACGCAATAGCGTGTCATTAGGGAGACAGTGTAGCAGTGAAATAAGGTTTATTTATACAATTTACATTGATTTTGTATATGCTTTTTCAGCTTAATAATACAGCACCTTTAATCCAGCCACTGTTACCTCACTTTATCGGATCTGGTAGGGCCTTCATTGCATAGCAAAGGGACGCCCATTATGCATTATGCATCTCACTAACCCGTCTAATTTGACCCCGCGTGATCTATGGTACCAACAAGTTAAATAAACTCGCGAAAAGTTACGTGGGGATATTATTTTCGTTTTCTCTCTTCTGGTGTGTCCCTCCCCCGCGCCTTGGAGGAAAATCTTGACAACCTGACGTCTCATCTAATTAAATTTCTCTCAGAGATAGGCGCGCTTATCAATTATCAGACGTTCCTAGGCCTTGCCTAAATATCCCTTCCGATTTTTTTTATTAGCCTATGCACATATTAATGGCATTTCTTTCAGGTTGCTCGCGGATCATTGGGCTATTCCCACCGCACCTTATTTCAGAAGGAAAAGCGAGTTCGGCCACGTAATTGAAATATCCTAGCATAGTCTAATAATTCATCATATTTATCTTTGTTCTCGAGCTAAGACAGCGTTTCCCCACGGGACGAGTTCAATTTGGCACATAATCTAACCGACCACAAGCATGGTCTATCATACAATTATCAAGGTAAATCACCTATTCCACAGCGGAACGACCGCTAGGTCAATGTTGTAATAATGTTTTTTTCTTTCAGCTCTCATTCATATTGTTTTTTTTTTCCAGTCTCACCCGATCTGACTCATGTCGTGCCTTATAATCAATTGAAGGACTGGATTCGGTTGGTATTTGGATTTTTTTTTTCTGTTCATAAACATATTCATATTTCTTTTACCCACTTTGGGTGACCACCTTAGGGGAGTTGGGGAAGTTATTGGGGGGGTGGTTGGGGGTGGGGTGGTAGTGTGGTGTTGTTGGTGGGTGTTGGTATTGGGGAGGAATGGGGGGTGTGGGGTTGTGATGGGGGTTTTGGGTGTATGGTGTGGGTTTTGAGTTATGGGTGGTTGGGTGTGTGTGGTTTGTTGGTGTGAAGTTGTGAGGGAGTGTGGGGGTGTGTGAGAGTTGTTGGGATTGTGGGGGTCTGTGGGTTGGTGGGTGGGGGGTCGGGAACTTTTTGGGGGTGGTTGGGGTTTGGTGGTTTGGGAGTTGATTGTGGTTGGTGGGTGGTTGGGGGGTGTATTGTGGTGGTCCCAAATCTTGACCCTTCCGGTCACTTCTAACGGGGGGCGATAAAAGGATTTCACAATATGGATCGGTTAAATGTTGGCATATTTTTTATTTTATCATTATTTTTTTTTTTTTACATACATAATACACATTTATATCTCGGGGGGGGGGGGGGGGAGGGGGGGGGGGGGTGTTCTTTCTAATTTGCTGACTGTCTCTCTGAGTTCATGATGCCCGCACCTTCACTCTCGAAGGACTCAGGACCTCCAGTTAGTAGATGGAAGAACCATATCATAACTTACCATTTTTTTGCATACTCATAACATCACAGCAGACACATACTTTGCACATAATTCATCCCTTGATGAATCCGGTCTGCTACTACGTAAGTATTGTCAGCATATAACATGAACTCAGATAGTTCCTGCTGGTAACTACCACATCTGTCGACAACCAGGACCATTCTATGCTGTATACGGTTCCTGATGCAGTCAACTCCTTCCATTGTTGCAACTCTCGGGTTCATCATGAAACACGGGACTCCTAATGACTTTTCCCCAGTCTAATCTTAGACAGATACCGGACTTGCAACAGCTGATGATGCGAGAATACTCTCCGTTTAAAGGTCCTCTAATTACTCCGACAACTGACCATTGCCGAAGCTGCGTGTTGGTCGCATTGCACTACGAGTAACTCACTGCATTCACCACCATTTTATATATAGATGCTTTATTCGCAAAAAGTCCTGTTACTTATAGTATCTTTTTGTACTATATTTACCATTACTGGATATACCAATTTATGAGTATATACTATAACTTCGCATAACTCACTTGCTATTTTTTTATTGTTTTTAAACATTGACTTAACGTTAATATGTTGATCACTAGCAATGCACTTGATATATACATACTTTGATGTATTTTCATTTTATATTGCATGTTATTTTCATCTAGTTAATTCATAACAACTATTATCAATTATCCTATAACATGCATCTGCACAATCTCTGCTCCTACGCCCTTTACCCTGTCCCCTCTAGCACTATCGTATGCACTAGTTATAAAGTTTTTTCAGATACGATAGTGATGGATTCAAAAAAAGGCATGTCAACCAGACGTGTCTATTCTGTAACCAGCGCAGCCCATCTCGAAGCCTGCATACGATTGCACCAACCGTGTTGATCTTGTGCACTAAACAACAAAGAGACTTTTGCCATGGCATTTTCCCTTGATCTCTTCGTTATATTTTCAAGATGCTCTCACTGATGCATTCGGATCTGCCTATTTTTACTGTTCTCTGCTATAGTATCGCGTGCTTGTTTCGGCAATACAATAATGCTCTTTATATGTTAATATTCTTATCAAATTGACACGAATTGGGGTAACGTGGACGAGCGATATCAAGGTCTTAATTATTATATGAACTAGATATATATATAAAATTAAATATATATTATATTTTCATAATATCATCTATATATTATGTTTACTGTGCCATTGTCTGTGTGTCCTTTGTATTTTGATATACTATAGCTCGGATCTCTTCTCAGCTTTACGCGAGGCATCTCTTAGCTTCCCCCTACGTGTACCTCTTGTGCCCCCATATTGTAAATCCTGATTATAATATCTTTACTCTATCTCACACTATTCTATCTATATATTAATATAAATTATTCACACTTATAAAAATGTATGTATATAGAATGACTATACATTTATGCCAAAATAATATCTACATGTGTGAGTTTGTGTTTTTTTTTTTTGTGTGTGTGTGTGTGTGGTGTCTGTTTGTGAGTGGTCCCACTCACAAAACACCATCATTTACTATCTTCCATATATAACAACATGATATATATATATATATCAATAATAACTATAACTATATATCTATATATCAAACTTTATATATATAAATATCTATATATCTATCTTAAATATATCTTAACTTTATCTGATAATACATCTGTATGAATTTATGTTTTCCGCAATATCTGTCCTCCTTCGAAATATATGTATCTATATTATTATAACTCTCTATATATATAATCTATATAATTCCTCTACTATATATCGAGGAGAGAGAGGCGGATCGCGGATGGCGGGGAGAGTGAAGAGACGGAGGAGGAGAGACGAGGAGGGGAGACGAGAGGGGAGTAGGAGGGAGCAGGGAGAGAGGGAGAAGCGAGTGAGGGGAGAGAGAGAGAGAGAGGGAGAGAGAGGCAAGAGAGATGGAGAGGAAAAGAAGAGAGGGGCGTGGGGAGACGGGGGGAGAGATCAAGCGGAGAGAGAGGAAGAGAGAAGAGGAAGAGAGAAGAGGGAGAGAGAGAGAGGGAGGAGTGAGAGAGAGTGAGGAGAGGAGAGGGAGGATCGGAGAGAGAGAATGAAGGAGAGAGAGAGAGGAGATGATTCATATTATTATAAATATATATTATATATATTTTATATATTCTATACCAGATATATATATATAGATATATATATAATCAACTTTCTCATTCTTAACGAGTTTTGCATTTTCACCTCCCCTCCTGTTAAACGAATAGCTTCCCTGTAAACAAAAGTTTAATTTCTCTTTCGAATCCTTGCTGGCATTTCCATCTTTTCTTCTACAGGTATTTCCCCCTTTCCATATCAAACTCCCTTCATCATGCAGCCAGCGCGATATGTATAATATACTGATGATATTGAATTGAACTTTAACCTTCTTAAACATACACTTGGTTAGCAATCGAACGCTATCTGGTTATTAATGCAAAGGGTTCAATTATAGTATACAGCTGCAGAAAAAAATTATGAGGCAGTTATACAGTTATTCATGTCGACTACGAACCTACAGAGTATATATATATACATATATATTTTTATATATATATTATTTATATTTATATATTTATTAATCGTATTTATTATTCGATGTATTATATATATATAATATATATTTCATAGGGATAGATATGTACATATTTATATATATATATATATATGTATATTTAGACTTGATTCATAGGTATATTATATTCATTTGGGGATTTTTTTATTTATATATATATATTATATTAATTTTTATTATATTTATGATTTTGTAACACATACACACACACATAACTTTTATATATATATTTTTATATGTATATAAATATATATATATATATAAACTATATATATATATATATATAATATATATATATATACTTATATATAATAACATTCATTCTAGTGTATATTGTTTTATATATATATATTATATATCTTATAATATGTACTTACTTTACATATATATACTATATACCATAATACATACATATATATGTGTATGTATATATATAATATATATATTATTTATTATATATATCTATATTTATATGTATATATGTTTAAATAAATATAGTATTTATATATATATATATTTATGTATGTTGTATTATATAACATAAAATACATACATATACTGTTGTTTGTATATATTTATATATATATATATACTATATATTTATATCTATATATATATAATATATAGATATATATATATATGTTGTATTTATATGTATGTATATATATATTATATATGTAATTTATGTATCTATGTAGTATAAATATATATAATATAGATATCTTATTATGTATTATATATGTATAATAAACATAAAAAAAAAACATACAGTATATACATTGTATGTATATATATATATTTTTTATATATATATATTATATGTATAATATATATATATTCTTTTATATATATATATATATGTGTATATGTATATATACATATATCTATACATATAAAAATGGCTTCTTTAAATATATATATCTATATTATATATATGTAAATATGTATATATATATACCAGACAAATATTCATAAATATGTATAATATATATATATATTATATATATATATATATAATATATACTATATTATGCATTATATATGTATTATATCTATATATTAATAAATAGATATATATATATATATATATATATATATATGGGTTTGTATATACATATACACAGAATACCATTGGAATCTATCTTCAGGTCTGAGCTGAGGCGGAGAAGAAAGAGGGTATATTATTATAAAAGGGGTTAATTATAAAGGGGGAAAGTTAACATGGTTGCAAGAAGGTTTCATCAGCGATGAATGACGGGGAAGGGAGGAAAAAATCGGGAAAACGGGCGGCAGAGGAGAGGCGGAACGGAACAGCGAACGGAACCGGGACAGGTCATTGTCAGGTTATCGGGTCCGGCGGTCTGTTGTGAGGTGTCCGGGGTGGGTGGGTTAGGGGGGGTAAGTAAGGTAACAAAACGGAGGGAATTGTGAAGATAGAAGACCGTCAGCTGGAGAAAAAGCCCTCCTGTTTAAGATTGAATTTCGGAAGCCTTTTAATGCGAGAAGATTCACAAATTGCGGGCATGGACATCAGCGGCAAGGGAACAGATGCGGGCGCTGACCATTCTAATGCGATGCCTGGTTGTCCCATTGGTGGCAGAGGAGAGCGTTGTTGTGTTTGTGTCCTGGAAACGCTACCGTACTCCGCGCGTACCTGTGTTGGGACAACGTATTTTATATATGCATAATTGATAGATATTATGAGAGATTTATATGAGATATATAGATTGATAGATTGATATATTGTTTTGGAAATATATAGAGAGATTTATATTGATTCTTATAATAAGAGAAAGATTTATAGTTAGACTTTTTTATATAGCATATATTTACAGTATAAGATTAAGTGAGAGATATATTTTAGATATATATATTTAGATTGTATCATATAGATTGATATGTATATGTTTATACATATAAGAGTAAGATAATATTATAATTGATAGAGTTTTATATATATTGAGTGGTAGTAGATTTATTTTTAGATAGAGTTAGTGATTGTTGTATATTCTGAGAAAGATTATTGTTATAGATATAGAATAGATATATATTGTGTATATTTATGTAGTAGAGTTATATATATAGGTATGGTTCAGTATATTCTGTGAGAGGTAGTTAGTGATTGAGATCGAGGGACGGAATCGAGGTGTATAGTAATGTTAGATATGATGTGTGAGGATAGATATATATATATTTATATATATATATATAGTAGATATGTATATTTGCATTAGATGTTTAAGATGAGATAGGTGTTATAGTTATTTAGTGTTAGAGTTTGGAAGGTTAGATATTTATTTATATAGAGGTTGATTGTTAGGTTTGATTATATAATTGATTCGCGTGGTTAGGGTTATACATGCGGTGGTATATATGTATTGATATATTTATATTTAGATAGTTATGTATTGTTTTGACATAGTTATTTGTTATAGAGATTTTTTATTTGTGTTGATAGTAGAGATATGATAGATGGTGTGATAGATTGATGCTATATGATATATATATAGTTTATTTGTATAGTTATATTATATATAGATATATATATTGTGTTATTTATATTTAGTATTATATTATGTGTGGGTGTGTGTGTGGTGTGGGGTGGGGGTGTTGTGTGGTGTATACTGTCATATAGATACAGTGAGTTGTGAGATAGATAGTGTTTTAATGTTAAATATAGGTATTAAATTATGGGAGATAGTTAGTAGATTAGATATAGATTGAGATAGTGTTAGTTATTGTATATACGGATATGGATGTAATTATATAGTGATATAGATATTTTAGATGATTTAGATATTTAGTGATATATAGTTATATGGATATATATAGGATATGGATTTAGGTAATGTATGTATATTTATAGTCTATATAGTTTTAGTTGAGAGATATGATATAGTACTTAGTGAGATATCTATTGAGAGACATGTCGTTATTTTATTTATAGATGATTTATATCTATATTTTGATTATATATATATTGTTATAGGGAGATGTATAATTATATTGTTATTTAGATAGGGATGGAGAATGGTGATTTTTTTATATAATATATATATTATAGAGAGATATAATATGATTGTTATATTGACCTATATTATATATATGTTTGTAGATAATGATGGCTGGGATATATAATTTTAATTAATGAGATGATATATTCTATATTATATATAGATTTATATAGAGAGTGAGTTGAGAGTGATATGGATTTTGGGGTGTGTGGTGTGTGGGTGTGTGTGTGTGTATGTATGTTGGTATATTTAATGTTGTTATGTATATTTAGTGTATATATAGTATATTTAGATACTATATATTATTAGAATATATATATATATATATATATATTATATATATATATATATAGATTTATGTAGTATATGATTTGTAAATAAGAATTATATATACATAATTATCTATCTTCTCTCTAGATATATAGCTACTTATATATATATCTATATATTTTTTCTATATATATAGATATATATATATATATATATATGGATATATATCTATATAGAGGCATATATATATTTATATATATAGTTATATATATTTATATATATATAATATATAATTATACATAATTATTATATTATATGTCTATATATTATAAATATACAGATATATATATTTATATAGATATATATATATATATATATATGTGTTTTTTTATGTATTTATATATATATATGTTGTAATATATATATTATATATATATATATATATATTTTTTTTTTATACTATACATATGCATATATGGTATATAGATATGTTATTATTAAATAAAAGATATATATATAATATTTATATAATAATATAAATACATATATATATATATATATTATATAATATATATATTATATTTATTAATATATATATATATATATATATATGTATATATATGTGCATATATATTATATATATATACATATATATATATATATAGTATATATACTTATATATATATATCTATATATATATTATATTATCTATATATATATGTAAAAATGTATATATATATTTAATATATATATTATATATATTACATATTATATATATAATAATTATATTAT
>NW_028234418.1:23372986-23375486 GCF_977035675.1 Penaeus japonicus
AGGTATTTTCCACTACTTCACGTTTCGTGCATTTTGTACCTATTTTGACGGAGATATTGTGTATTTCCTATTTAATTACAATCTTATGTTTGATTATATATGCTTTATGTAAACTGGTTTAGATGCAATAATAGAACCATCTAATTGCTGGTTTCAATTCATGATCTGTAGTTACGAATATTGTAAATAAGTATGTAGGCCAATTTTTTTTCAATTTGGTACAACTGTGCAACGTGTCATCTAGTTAGAATGGAGATCCCTCTATTCACTGGTATCCTGTTATGATTGAATTTTATTCAGAGTTGAAGTCAAGTATTGCATTTCTGAGAGTTGTGGTTTTGACAAATGGGTTTACATCTAAACCTGTAAACTTCCACTGCGGGGTTTTCAGTAGGTGTTGGGTTTTCTGGAAAGCTAAAGGGGGTTGCCACTATTCCTTGCTCAGGGAGACTCCGCTATAGGGTATCATGTGTTCTTCAGTAATGTGTAAGACTGGCGGAGACGAAAGGCACCGACTAACGATATATCTAGTCATCTGAGGTGTCGTAGGTCATAGCAATACGGGGCAGTTAGACGACTGTCTTGGCAGATGTCGAATCTTTGCTGTTATGGTCTCAGTGAGGTTCAAGCTAAGTGCTATGGTTTTGATATCTGTTGATTCCCCAGCCCACAGTTGTTTACAAATATTCTATGTTTTGAAAAGTATTCACACATACACAAACATTCCCCCACTCTCTCTCTTTCTATCTATCTATCTAAGTGAGTTTTCTCTTTGACGAAACATCGGTACATTGAAAAGTGTAAAGGTCTGACACAATCCCCAAAAATTTACCAAGCCGTAATCCAAAAACCTTGATTGGGTTCCGTAGGTGTGCCCTTTGATGTCAGGGAAGACCTAAGGACGAAACCCCCCCTTCCCCTTTTATCCCCCCCCCCCCCATACCACTCTTCTGTTTGGTGCGGCTATTAAACAAATACCAATTTATATTTGATGATTATGATCATTCAAATTATGACAACAATGATACAATCACTAAACATGAAAACATGATATACATCATGTATTTCATAGCATAGTGGTCATGATCAGTTACCGACATGAACTATATTAAGCAAAAATATATTTTTTTTACCGTATTGAAAAAGTAATAATAGAACTTGGAAAAAAACAATAAGCTTTGTAGCATTGAGAATCGTTTATATTACCGCATTTGCATTTTTTCTATTTCCATCTTGTCCAAGTTAAATAATTTATTAAATCGATATTTAGGAAATAACGAGAAAAATGTTTAAAGTGCCATTTCTCAATGATGCGCAATGTTACAGGGCGTTTAGCAACTTTCGTTACTTTATTCGAGCGTGATCATAACTAAAACAGAAGGAACACTGATTCTAAGTCTTACACAATGTTGAGACATCATATTTTCTTCAGCGTTTACGTCACCGTGGAACTTGAAGCGGTGTTGTCCGGTCAATAAGTTTGCATGGTATTTCCAAGATTATTGAGTTTACAATAGTAGGCCTATTGCATGTTTAACATTATGAAACCATTGTGTTAGTGCGTGCCTGCCTGTTTATTCATCTGTTTCTATATATCATTCTAGATAATCACATTGACATGTTTAGTAGATATCTAAGTATAATATATATATTTTGTATTTATATATATATATATATAAGCACATATATATTTATATATATATATATATATATATATATATATATATATATATATATATATATATGAAAAGTAAATATATCCTATTGCAAATGTTTCCATTTATTAGCAATATTTGAATAGGAAACGGTATGGAAATTAAATTACTATTCATACTAATAATCAAACATATTAAATGGAAAATTCAATGTAAAACCTGAGACAAAAACTCAAAGCCAGCTGGCAAGAACACTAAGATAAAGTGCGTGTGCTTTTAGCATATGATACCTAGGAGCAGAGATAAACCTTAGGATGTATAATAACGCCGGTCATACAAGTAAAACTTATCAGGAATACGTATCAATCACACACACACACAACACACACACACACACACACACACGTTCTATTCTTTTTGAAAGACCCATTATAATGAACAAAGCTAGTGCTCTGGCTGGTGTTTAGGTAGCGTTTGTTAGCAATAAGAAAGCGAATCAATAGGAGAAAACGTTTTAGGGTAAACGCTTTAATCATTGTCGCATTGTACGTATTTCTCCGAGGAGTCTAAAAGCCCACATTGTTTACTCTCATGTCTTAATGGAGGACAATCATTTACTGTGACGTGGAAGCCGTTCTTCACTCTGATTTGAAGTAGATCGTATAATTTTTAAATCCTGACTGTATATGCATGGGTGAATAGTAGGACATTCTTTCAAATTGAGGTTAGCAATGGTAAAGGAATTACGTCGGTGATAAATTTAAGAATGACGTAAATAATTTATCTCTGAGCCTATGTACGTTCTGTACGTGACCACATGACACACCCCTTGGATGATAATACAT
>NW_028234418.1:23397986-23407986 GCF_977035675.1 Penaeus japonicus
ACTATTAATTAATGTGTGACGAAATAGAAAAAAAAAAATCTGTACCAGCTATCTACCTAAGAGCAAGTGATGTGTTACATCGCCAATATATTTCACACTTAAACAACTAATGGCACAAATAAAGGATAAAGTGATTAATGAACCCAATAATATGAAATAATAATAATGCTGATTTGTTGACGTTAGCACAGAAAATATCTTGCATAATGACATCACATTGTTAATGCTCCCACTTTATATGGTCCTACAAATAATGGGCTACATACAGGTTTCAATTTTCTTAAACAAGGAAACAATCTAAATTTTCTTTTCACAAGTTATATTAGCATTCATTGATTCTATCACACGACTTTGTTGGAATGCTCACTGCAGGAAACCAGATATTCAGCATAATTGTCCATATACAAGAAAAATACAAACTATCGCCCAGAGAGTTAATGGCAGCCTGAATGATAGGAAGAGGAGCATCTGAATCATCTTTGCTTTGCAGGATAATGACAGTAGAATGGTTTAAATACTCCACAAGGCCATTAGCTTTCGGTTGGAATGGTAATACGTTCACCTGCACCACAGTGAACTGTTTAGCGAGATTGGGCAGTAACTGATTTTAAAATTTGGTACCATCAGAATTTAAATATTGTTGATATCCATAACAATGATGAATTACGTCGCTAAAGGCACTGCTAATGTGAGCCTTAGCCATAGCAGAGATTGACATTACCTCACAAAACCTAGGATAAAACATATTACCAGCTCTCAATACTGCAAATTCAGGCAAAGGAGAAGACAACACACTTTGCATGGAAAGACCGGATCGTCAAAATTCAGTGGTGTGGGATCACTTGTATGTTATATGAAAGGCTTTGGGTACTCTGCAAAGTAACTGTGAAATGCAAAATCTTACTTTAACTGATGCAAATAGGTATCATAACGTATGCCAACTTGCTATGTTATCATATAGCAATGTACAGTAACCGAGGAAAATTGCAAAGCTGATTATTTAAACAATTTTTGAAGGAGTATCTAACATTTAATAATTGGTATGACCTCCACGGGCTTTCAGAACAGCCTCCACAAACTTAGGCATCGAATCAGACAGTTTTTGACAGTAACCAAGAGGTAGATAAAACCTGAGAGCTGCTCAATGGGGTTGAGGTAGGGTGAATTTCCAGGCCACTTTTACACATTAATCCAATGATCTTGGAACCACTTCATCACTTTAACTTGTTGGAAAAAGTCACACTTGTGAATGCCATAAAAAGTCAATAAATGATCATCCAAAACTTGAATGTAACAATCTCTATTCATTGTGAAGTTCTTGTGGAGAACATAAAATCCAGCACGTCCTAATTCGCCAGTGAACCCTCCCCCAAATCATCACAGAGTCAGCACGTTTCATTGTCGTCTGCATATAGCGACTGTCAAACGGGTTGGCACCAGCAGGACCACGCAACTTGCCCTTCCTCACTCCACACTAGAATGTGGATTGGTCACTCCACATCACCTTTAGCCACTGAGCCACAGCGGTCCTTGTAAGTATGAGCAAAATCCAGATGTAACATTTTCATCTTCTTGATAAGGAGTGGTTTCTTGATGTGTGAACGAAGAGGCAGATTCAGATGCTGCAAAGTACGAACAGCAATGCTTCCAAGCAGGTCTTGGTGAGCTTGTGTCGGTTCTCTAGCTGTAATTTATATATATATATATATATATATATATATATATATATATATATATATATATATATATAATAGCCTCATGTCTTATCAACTTATCAGTCGCAGCTGTGCTCTATTTGGGACAGTCTAGGACTGGATCACGTGGAGGAATTCCACTGGTCGGCAGTGACTTGGCTCTCGACAACGGGGCAAAAATGACAGCCTTGCTCCTATTGGTATAGTCACAAATCTTCCCACCGACCTTTGCTTCAATGCAAGGCGAGAATCCAGACCATTCCTTTACACATCTCTTTCCCAACCATCTTGAGTGTCACAGGATCACAATGGGGAGAGTTACAAGACTGTTACCAAGGTGCCAGGAGGGACACTAATCTCGAAATTTTCCCAGGTCACTTTAACTTAAAACGTACCTCTCGGTCGTTTCATGCTCTGAGATCGATGATTTACAATAAAAAGACAACCAAATGTTTCACTAGATACTTCTATCTGAACCCAGATCACTGGTTTAGACGCTATTGGTTGAGAACTATGAGGCAAGTTTCGAGAGGACTTAGCTGTAGGATTTGAAGTTGGAGATACACTTCTGCGAACTATCTAAATAATGAATGAGTTGTAAAATATGATTAATGAAATGAATCACATGAAGTTATTGAATATGTTGTAGTTGAAATAATGCAAGTCAACACGCGAAAATTAAATACTGAAATAATGAACCTTATTTGTTACCGTTTACTACAGAGACCTGGTGAAAGATAAGAAGGTTCAGACCATGTCATATCAGGTCATGGCGGTTCGCATTTAGGGAGAAGACCTGAACTTCACATCTTTTGATTACTTTATGATTTTCTCTTTTATCCATTATTTAATTCACAATAACATTTTTCAATCTAGCCGACGCAAAATGCATAAATAGTAAATTTTAATATATTCACGTCAATAGACTCGGTGTAACAGAAGCGAGGAATAAAATAGATGCAGATAAATAGACGAATAGTGGCATTAAGTACAGTGTCTATTCAAATCGAAATGCGTAAATGCTAAAAATTCTAAAACTTTGCAAAATTAACTTAAATTTACCCAGTTGAAATGAATTAAGGTCGATTCACGCACACGTATCAGTGCCGTGTCCGCTCAGTATCAGTGATATCCGTGTTGTTTCCGTGACGTCTATGCACATACATCCGGGTTGATGCCGTAAAGCGTGAAATCAGTGTTTACCAGAATGGCAAAGTTTTCGGACGTGGACTTGGCAATGATTGCCATAATCCTTGATGAAGAGGAAGAGGCAGAACAAAAAGTGAAGAAGAGAAATTGGGTTCATGAAGCTTGGCAGAAAAGAGACACCGAGGGAGAGTTTGCAACTCTGTTTAAGGAATTAACTGATGATGAAACAAAAATTTTCCAGTACTTTAGAATGTCCAAAAACTGCTTCAGGATATTGTTCAGTAAAATGGAGACTCAACTGAAGAAACAAGACAACCACTGGAGAAAGGCCGTAAAACCAACGGAACGATTAGCAGTTTGTTTGAGGTGAAATAATACACTGTCATTGTAGCTAGTTATTTACTGTACTTATTTAAATCCATGCTGGAGATTTCACAGACTCTTTAACAACTAGTTTATTGTTATACTAAGTGACAGTACATTATTTAGTTTTAAACGGCCAAAATGTATTCTTACTTATGTGTGTTTCTTCATGTTAGTGATTACTCAAATGTTTTAAATTGTATATTGAAGAGTTAAGAATCCTGAAAAGTTGAAAAGTAGTTCTGCAAAGAATTAGCACTGTTTGGAACTGGTGTGTAAGCAGAGAGCTGATGTTGCTGATCTTCATATGTTGCTGTTGTATGTTCTTGGTTGAGGTGAGGGATGTGGAGTTGAAGCTAATGATGTAGAAGCTGAATGCTCCAGTGGTCTTTCAGATACATGTTGATTGATAATTTCATATTTCTGTACTGTGGCAAATATTTCAGATTGTGCTACATTCAAATAATAAGGGGATAAAGTTTTCAGAGTTAGAGCAATGCCTGCTAGAAATGCGTCAACAGGGTGTGGTGAGGTGGAAGCGGTTTGATTTTTTTGTTTACTGATCAAGTACTCCATTAATTTTGCAGCTGTTTGTTGAGGTGCCACTTTCTTCTTTGATTTTCCTGCTGATGACTTAACTTTAGCTTTAAAAGTAGGCTTTGGTGAAGGCAATGGCTGTGTCTGCAAATCTTCATGTAGGCCTCTGTCCAATACTGTTGGTTCCCCTGCATCTTTCGGGATGTTGTCTTGTTCGTCCTCCTGTTGTTCTACAGCATCGTCATGATTGTTTCCTTCATGTTCCTCACTTACGATGTTCCCCTTGGCTTCCCTCTCGTGCATGTATATCTTTAAAAAGTTTAATTGCTCCGAAAATTTATAGTTTAATTTTCTTTGCACTTTGCCCACTCTTAGTTGAAGTCTTCTTCATAGATTTTCTGTAGTTGTCCCTTATATTGTTCCATCTGCCTTTACATGCTGAACCTGAAAAAAAAAGTTTTAATATAAGTTAAATTTCATTATTTCAGGTACCTAGCTACGGGGGATTCTTTAAGGACAATTTCGTTCAGCTACCGCTTGGGACAGCAGTGTACAAAATTGTCATGGACACTTGCAGGATATTAACAGAAAATCTCATGAGTGAAGTACTACCAAAACCTTCAACAAAGATGTGGAAATCCATTGCTAATGACTTTTCAGCACTTTGGCATTTTCCTAACTGCTTGGGAGCTTTGGACGGCAAACATTTTACCATTCAGGCTCCCCCAAATTGTGGTTCTCTGTACTTTAACTATAATAAGTTTTGTTGGCGCTTGTTGATGCACATTACAATTTCATAACAATTGAAGTTGGTGCATATGGAAAAAGCAGTGATGGTGGAATTTTTGCAAATTATGGTCTAGGCAAAGCACTACAGCGAAGCGCATTACCTCTACCAGGGATTGTTGCATTGCCAGGCACAGACTAAGTTCTACTAAGGTTCTGTATGTAATGGTGGGTGATGAAGCTTCCCTCTTAAAACTTACTTGATGCGACCATATCCTGGGCAAGATTTGGATAATTTTAGTCGTGTCTTTAATTATAGACATCTTTAATTATAAAATACGTTTGGCATTTTGTCTAAAAAAATTAGAATATGTAACCGAAGAATTCAATCAAAACCAGAAAATCATACTTGCAATCTGTGTTCTGCATGATTTCATTAGGAAATATGATGTAGAAACACCCCCATATGAGGTAAATGCAACAGAGCCTAAAACAGCAGAAGCAAGACTTGAAATGCATCAAGAAATGCGTTAACTGTAAGAGAGCTGTACAGAGATTACATTCATTCAGAGGCTGGATCTGTGCAATGGCAGTTTTCATGACTGCAGATTCGAAAATGAAAGGCAGAGAAAAGGTATAAAAAAAACTAGCAAAAGTAAACCAGACAGTAAGTGTGACTACAAAATTAAGAATAGATTAAATACATCAATAAAAAATAGAAATGTGATGTGAGGTGTTGTGGTACGGTATGAGAGGTGTGGTGTGGTGGTGTGGTATGAGGTATGGTGTGGTGTGATGTGAGGTGTTGTGGTGTAGTATGAAGTGTGGTGTGGTGTGATATGATTAACTACATCAATTAAAAAGAATACTTACCATCTACTTTCATTTCTTCTCCTATTTTATTCCACATATCTTGCTTGAAATTGCAATCCATATATTTTGGTTGGGACAGATCATAAAGAACTGGATGATTTCGCACCAGTTCAATCAGAAATTGGTGGCGACGATATTCAACCTCACGGAACGGAGACGGAATGGACATTGATAGTTAAAACACTATACTGTGCCGGACGTGTGTGAATGCTTCGGTTGAATTCGAAGCAGCAATATTTTTTTTCACTGATACTGAAGCACTGAGCGGACACGGCACTATGTCACTGATGTGTGTGAATCGACCTTTAAAGAGGGAAAAAGTAAATATAAAATTTACCGACTAATAATGCTAGTAATTTGGTCAGAATCAATTACTAGGGCAAAATCAATCTCTTGATCGATTTCCCGAAAATATACAGAAAATTAAGTGAGTGATAAACTAAGACATCGTTAGTCATCATGTAACCTGCTCGCTAGCACCAGTTGTAACTAGCTTGCTGGCAACATTTGTAAACCGCTTGCTAGCACCAGTTGTAACCAGCTTCCTGGCAACATTTGTAAACCGCTTGCTAGCACCAGTTGTAACCAGCTTCCTGGCAACATTTGTAAACCGCTTACTAGCACCAGTTGTAACCAGCTTGCTGGCAATAGTTGTAAACTGCTTGTAAACCACCGGTGCCAACAGTTGTAAGCCACCTTAGGAGCAGTTGTTGTCGATGCCCTGGTTGTAGGTCAGTGGATAAACAGACAGACGTTCATGTACCATGGTCCTTATTGTGGACTGATAATACACTAGGCTCCGGCCAAAGGCCGGAGGTCAGAGCTATTTGCTCTGCCTGTCTGTCTGACCTGATCTGTCTCTCTCTGATCTTCCTGGGTTCCTTGTGTGTCCTTCTTAAGTACAAATCCTGAGTCAACTTTCTACACCTAAGGCCTTCCATTAGCAAAGACAGCTGCTAGAGCAACTGGAGTTTCGAGACAGAAACGACCACATGAAACAAGACACGTCAGGTCAAAACAGACTGCCAGCGATATAACCTGAATTAAGTAGAAATATAAAATCAATGTCTTACATAATATCAATACCAGTGCCTTACAACATTGTAACCCCTGCTAGAGTTGTGGGTCGGTGGATAGACAGACGTTCATGTGCCATGGTCTTTATTGTGGACTGTTAATACACTAGGCTGTCCGCTCTGCCTGTCTGTCTGACCTGATCTGTCTCTCTGATCTTCCTGGGTCCCTTGTGTGTCTTAAGTACAAATCCTGAGTCAACTTTCTACGCCTAAGGCCTTCTGTTAGCAAAGACAGCTGCTAGAGCAACTGGAGTTTCGAGGCGGAAACGACCACAGGACACGTCAGGTCAAAACAGACTGCCAGCGATATACATTGAATTAAGTAGAAGTATAAAACCAATGTCTTAGGTCACATAATATCAATACCAGTGCCTAACACATTACTCTTGATCAAATGGGAATTAGACCATTCACTTTATTCTTCCCAGGCCTATTTAGCAACAAGCCGAGAGGGAGTTGACTAAAAAGAGTATAAATTAAGTTAGAATAACGTTAAAATTTAGTCAAGTTACTTAGAAATTAAGCAAATTACAAACTTTCCCATGCTTCCAAAATCACTGAGGGTGAGGGGAGGGGGATGGGGACGCACAGGAAATTGGGGTAGGTAATGTCCCTCCAGAAACCAACGTTCCTCTAGATGTCATGGATCTTTTAAAATCTTGGAAACTTCTATAGATGACTTTACTTATTTTAGATATAGTAACCGCGGAAAGACTGGATATGTAAACAATAGAAATTAAGGAAATTAAACCAATGTTATATTTAAAATTTGGTAAGTTCTCCAACTTCCTTTTCATATAACCCTAGGGCAGCTCAATAGGGCAGGCGGCAGTGCCCAGGAGAGGATAATGGAAAGACCCATTAACATGCCACTGCAATATATAGAAGTAATACATATTTTGCATATATTCATATATATATATATATATATATATATATATATATATATATATATATATATATATGTGTGTGTGTGTGTATGTATGTGTATGTAAATACAAATTTTACCTCCCTGACCGCGTTGTTGCATTCTACCATCTTTCTCACATATATGTATATATATATATATATATATATATATATATATATATATATATATATATATATATATATATATATATATATATGTACATAAATATATATGTACATATATATATATATATGTACATATATATACATATATATATATATACATACATACACATATATATGTATATATGTGTCTGTGTGTATGTATGTGTATGTATGTATATATGTAACAAATGCAAATATACCCCCTGACCATGAATTGCACTATAAAGTAAACACCGCAGCCTTTGACGGTAGATCATAGACCTAAGGCGATTATCATGTGTAGATTTGACTGACAGCCTAGATAAGTAAACGGGGGCGAGGTCGAGGGCCGAGACAAAGGGAGTTGTTTTTCGGCATTTGTTGCATAACATTATGTTAAATATCTCGATATCAAATTAAGATTAAAACATAAGATAGGTCTTAAAAATTAAAATGCAACATTGTCCATATCGCTTTATTTATCGTAGGCCATAACTGCATAATATGGCATGAAAGTTCTGACTGTACATATACCGTCGAAACAGTTTACCGGCGAAAAAGTGACAGGGAAAGGGTTAATCTATATTCTAAATATGATAGCCAAAAGATTACTCTATTTGAAATTAATGATTAAAAGGTTCCTCATGCTGCTACCACGCATTTCGTATTGAATAAGTGAGAGATTTCAAGGAGAAAAGATGAGTTAAACCACTCTTTCCGAAATAATGCAAAACATAGTGAGAGAAATGCACATTTCAAAAACACTATAGATTTACCCAAACAATGTTAGGGATGTTAGCGTCGCTTCTTTGTGGTTTGAGTGGAAAGTCGTAGAGAATCTCGCAGGGGGCCATGAATTAGGCTTGCAAGTCGAAAGGATGTATGCAATCACCGCTCCACTATTTTGTACTGGGTTACTCTGCTTGGTTAGTTCAGAGTAAATTACAAATAATTGGGTAGAACAGAGACTCTAGTGATCAGCTGTATGGGCTTTATTTGGTGAAAGCAAGATCCAGCACGGCTAGTTGATAATTCCATTGGATGTCTAGATGGAAACACAGTGAACACTCGTGAGGGACTTAGACTTCGGCCAGCCCCATCCCATTGAGGGATAAAGCCGATTGTAAGGCACTAATATTGCATATCATGTGACTTAAGACGCTGATTATTATGCATTTATGTAATCCAGTGCTATAAGTCTGTTTGACCTGACGTTTCCTGTTTCCTGTGTCCGCTTTTACATCTAGACTGTAGCAGTCTTGGCAGCTGTGTTTGCTTACGGAAGCCCTGAGGCATAGAAAGTGATTCAAGATTCGCACTTTAGAAGGACACAGTGTAACCCACCACTCCAGCAGTTGTTGTAAACCGCTGCTGGCAGTGGTAAAGCACTCGATGCCCTGGTTGTGATCCGGTGGTACGAAATGCACTTGGGACACAGATTTAGCGACCCTGATTTCAACATATTCTTAGTATCATTCTAAATGATGAAATAAATGCACAATTTAAAAAAGGAAAGTTAGCAAATACAATACAGTATGTTAATATGTGTCAATTTTTACTTCTACATTACTTCCTATTTTAGGTATTGATTTATACCCTCATTTTTCCCCAACGCTAGCACACACTGTATAAAGAAATAAACTGAAGTACAGATACAAATAACACTACGAAATTTACCGGAACTCTGCAAAGATCCGGTACGGAATTTTGATCAAAGAGTTTACGTATACGATGGTTCTTCTTCGGAAAATGATATACGTTAATTTAGATTTTTCCTCGGTTTATATTCATGGAATATACACATTTTATAAATACAAGATTATGTTGTCGTTTTTTTTTAATGATAACCGAATAACTGCATATAGATCTAATAAACTAAAGACAAGATTCATGTAAACATCATTTCATCACACGCAATGTTTCACTAATGTGAATTTAGTATTGCTTTGAAAGTACACTTCCGATTTGGCGCCGCATTACCATGTTTTATTTTCGAATTAGAATTTCATAATGCATTGTTTTATACTGAGATTAAAAGTTTTAGCACATTTTGTAATCGCACTACGTGCTGCATCATTGCATTTGTAACGTCATAAATGCAGAGGTACACACAGAAAAGAAGACATTTGATTACACATATTATTACATAACTTCATAAATATTGCTTGCGTAACCTTCCAAAATGTAATGTCGACAGAATAGTCAAGTTATGTTACCGAATACGCAATTCTCCACCAATATTGGCAATATTATTTTGTTGACTGAGTATATAGATACATACATTGTGTGTGTGTTTATGCACCGTGTACTTTATATATATATATATATATATATATATATATATATATATATATATATATATATATATATATATATATATGTGTGTGTGTGTGTGTGTGTTTGCATGTGTGTGTGTGTGTGTGTGTGTGTGCGTGTGTGTGTGTGTGTGTGTGTGTGTGTGTGTGTGTGTGTGTGTTTATGCGTACGTGTATATATATGTGTGTGCGTGTGTGTGAGAGAGAGTGTGTG
>NW_028234418.1:23412986-23422986 GCF_977035675.1 Penaeus japonicus
TTTATATAGGTATATATATTCGGGGTAGTTTTTATATAGATATTGTTAGAGTTGAGTTGAGTGATATATTGATATTTGTTTGGTTGTAGGTATATATGAAGAGTGTTGAGATTTATATATATAGGATAGGTTTTTATATATTTTTTATCGATAATATTGATGGTAGATATTATAGTTTATATATTTTTATTATATAGATTTTATTTTTATATATGTATGTTTGTATGTATTATATTGGGTTATTTTGGAGTTATTTATATATAGTTATGTTTTATATCGATATTATATTAGATGGTTAGATTATATATATGTTATATATATTTTTAGATTGATGAGAATATGATAGGTTTTATATGGGTGGGGGTGTGGGTGGGTGGGTGTGGGTGTTTGTGGGTGTGTGTGGTGATAGGTGGTGTGGGTTGTTATACAGATTCGGCTGGGTTTGTTTTGGTTACTTAGGTTTGGTGGTATTGAGAGGTAGGGTGATAGTAATAGTTTATTTTTATTGTTAGATTTTATTATATAGTGATATATTAGGTATGTAGGTAGGATATTATTATTATTTTTATTATATATATATTTTCTTAGAGGATATATATATATTTGATAGGTTTGGATGTAGGGAATGATTGTGATAATTTTATATTTTGATTTATATATTTATAGATTTAGAAATTATATTGATACTATATATTTGCAGTATATACTATATTATAAAATAAATTTATATATTTAGTTATATTTATTAGTAAATTATATATTTATATTATATATATTAGATATTATGCAGATTTATGTATTTTTATGGATATTTATATATATATATTATATTGATATATTTTTATTTATATATGTTTGTATGTATGGGTTTTTTATATATTTATTGATATTATATATTATATATTTATATATATGTATATAGACTTATTATATGCATATAGATATGTATTTTATATAAATATTGATTATATATAACTATATATTATATTTATATGCATTGATATGTATTATATTATTTAGTTATATATATATCCATACTTACATACTTATATATAGATTTATATATATATATATATTTTGATACATTAGTTTGAGCCATACATACATATATTTTCTTATTTATACTACAGTATATGTATATAATACTCCCTACACTTCACTACATAGTATACAGAGTATATCATATATTATATATTATTTATATATTATAGATATATTTTATATAATATATGTGTATATGTATATATATGTATATATATATATGCATATATATATTTTTTTTATTTATATATTGATGATATATATATTATTATAGTTATGTGTGTGTGTGTGTGTGTGTGTGAGGTGGGTGTAGTGGGGGTATATTTTTATATATATTATATATAGATATATATATATTATATTGTTATTATATATATATATATATATATATTCATTTATATATAAATGTTTATATTTATTTATACATATATATATATATATATTTATTAGAGATTTATTTTTATGTTTAATATATATTTTCATATATATAGATTCACGCTCGTTTGTAACTTTGCAATGTATTGTACTTGTGGAATTTCTTGCCTGATTATAATATCAGTTGTATCAAAACTGATTTTTTATCATTATCTTTCAACTATCACTTAATTATAGACAAGAACATTTTCTATATATTGAATAAGAATTCACAAAAGCAGCTGTACGAGCATAAGTGGATACTTTAATTTTCTAGAACTGATTTGTACGCAAACACGATATATTAATAAAACGGTCAGCCTAAGTCATTGCATTGGTTAAGGGAAATATTGATCATCGTTTACTTATATTTATCTATTTCCCTGTCTAGGTCTTAATTAGTTTGCATTTGCGACAGCATAAAGTTAAGTTCTAGGAATGGTTTTAATCAGCGTTATGGGCGTCTTTCACTATATGACATAAACTTGATCATATAAACAAAACCTCTCTAAGCTCCCGGGAAAAAATCACTGTTCACAACAGAATACTGTGTTTTAGTAGCCGGACTGGGGAATTGTTACCAGTATCTATCATTTTGAGTCGTTATATCTCAAGAAATTTTATGTGAGGTATGGAAAGGGTAGTGATTTAAAAGAATGGTGAACGGTACAATACGGCTAGGGTGCGTGACTGAGTTCTCTAGCACCTACAATATCTGTACTATTTATTGTTTGGCCATACATAAATTACATACCATTGTATGAATTAACCCTGACTTCCAGACAACACGGGGGCATCCCCATACCCATACTTCGTGAAAGACCAGATTTGGCTAAAAGCATAAAATGTTTAAAGATTATAGCTGCTGAAAAAGTAACCGTGAAGATATTCGTTGTCTGGTTTAAAATTGGTGCTTGAGAGCCAAGGACTCCCAATATAGGAGTCAGGAACTATCTAACCGTATATAGTTTGTATTTCTACACATTCATGGTCCTTCACACTCCATGTTTTTAACGCATATTAAGTGGGCTAGTTAGTAAGTTGGCTTGTGGGTCGTGTCTTGTGTCGAAGAAACTGAAGTGTTTGTTAAGGTCCTGGCATGGGTTTAATAAAATTTGATTATATCGGTTCCTGTTATCCTCTTGTATGGCTCTCACCTCACACTTGTAGTACAGCTGTTTAATAAGACATTAGCTAATTACCTTCTTGGAGACCTAGAAACAAATTTGCATCCAAATATCGTAATGTAGTTACATCATGCAGCGTAAATTTATGCTACATTCATTCTTATTCATAGATATTCATATTCTTTTGAATACTGTTTACAAAATCTTAAGTAAGCACAACGAAATAGCCTGAAACCTGGATTCTGAAAATATTTTTTTCCTATGAGAACATATATCTATCTATCTATCTATCTATCTATATATATATATATATATATATATAATATATAATTTTCTATAGAGAGAGGAGATGTAGAGGGTACGAGTGAGAGGGAGGAGAGACAGACAGAGAGAGTGTTGCATTATTATTATATATATTTTTCTGTATATATATATATGATATGTTTTATATATTTTGATACGGGACACAATTTATCTATAAATATTTGTATGTGTTATAACCTATTAAAGTATTAGAGATATTTTAGATATATATATATACGTATATTTTTTTTATATATATATATATATATATTATATAAATACTGTACCACACATCTATATATAAATTATATTGTATGTGGGTTATTATTTATATTATTTAGATATTATATATATATTTATATATTTTATCATAGATATATATATTTTAGATGTGTGTGGGGGGGTGTGTGTGTGTGGGGGTGTGTGTGGTGTGTGTGATGTGGTGTATGTGTGGGTGTTTGTGTGTGTGGGTATTCTTTTTGAATTGAATTTTTATTTATATAATATTTGATATATATATTATATATATATATTTATATTTAATATATATTATATTTATTGATATATATAGATATTTATTTAAGATATATAGATTGATTTTAATAGTTTATTTATAGTATATTTATATATATACTTTATTAAATATATATATATGCTATATATAATTATATATAGATTTATAATTAATATATATATATATTTATAGATTTATAGATATATATATATATAACATATATATATAATATATGAAATATAGGTATGGTCTGTGTATTTATTATTATTACATATATATAGTTATATGTGTGGGTGCGTATAGTTTGATATTTATATAGTATTATTTACATATTATATATATTGATATATATATTTATTTTTAGTTATGATATATTAGATATATTTATATATATATTGTATATTTATATTTTTTTTATATATATAGTGTATATATTATATATATTTTTTATAGATATATGTTTTATGAACAAATGTATGTTTGTGCTATTTATTATTCATACTCCACACCACACACACACACCCTCACATATATATATATATATACTAATATATATTTATATTTTTATATATATATATATATATATATATTATACTCTCATTGTGTGTCATATATATACAAGTAGAGTAGCGCTATATATGTATACTATACATATCTAGAGTCTCACCTACCTACTGTCGCCTATAGAAAGAAGTTGTTCTATTTATATATGTGTGGTGGTGTGTGTGTATTTGTGGTATGTATGTATGTTATATACCAATATATATATATATATATATATATATATATATATATATATATATCTATATACTATATATATATTATATATGCATATATATACCATATATCCACCGCTACATCCCTCCTCTACTCCCATACTCATTATACCTATCCCCTTTCACCCTCGCGCCTCCCCCTTAATCCGCACCTAGTAGCTGTACCCTGATACCTATAGTATCTCTCCCAGATCCTCTCCAGTTTTATTTATCTGTGATGTAACTCTACCGTCTTTTTAGAGATATATATATTGTATTTATTTATTTATATTGAGATTTGTATATAATATATATATTATAGGGTTTAAATGGATGTTCTTGATATATATAGTTATATATTTATATATATATATGATAATTTGTAGATATTTTTATATATATATATATTATATATATATATATATATATATGTTTGTTGTATGTATATATATTTACATATTTATAAATATATTTTGATTTATATTCTATATATATATATATATAGGTATCATAATATCAATATATTTATTATAAATCATATGTATGTTTATTGTAGATAGATTATATATTATTTCTATATTTATCTTATTTTTTTATATGATATTGATATTTTATATTAATGTATATTGGCGTTTATATGTGTGTATGTGTTATTTGTGTTTTTATAGCTGTGTGTGAGTGAGTGAGATTTTAGTTATTGTGTGATGAGTGAGTGATAGACTTTGATAGAGATTTTTATTTTGTGTTTTTGTGAGTTTGTCGATTGAGAGTGATTGTATGTGATTGGATTTTTATTTATTGATGCGGGGGTGGGGTGGGTGGGGGTGGGGGTGTGTGGAGTTATAGATTTTAGTTTGTGAGATGTGTGTATATGTTAGAGATATATTGTGAGAGGTGATGCTGAGATAGATTGGAGTGTGTGTGTGTGTGATTGTTAGTTTAGATGAAGTGTGGAGAGATTTTTTGTGTTTGAGGAGTGTTAGGCTTTTGAGATTAGTGATTACTTTTGGTTAGCGGTGGTTGTGAGATAGTGTTGGTGTGTGAGATATGTTTGTGTTCTGACATTGTTTGGCTGAGATGTTTTGAGTTAGTGGGTTTTTGTGTGATATCGTGTGTGTTTGTGATAGAGTGAGAGTTGTTTGTGTGTGATTGTGTTGGGGGGCGGGGTGGTGATTGAGTGTTGTGTGTGTTGGTGTGAGATTGTTTAGAAGTGTGTGATGTTTGAGTGTGTGTGATGTGTGGATTGTGTTGTGAGAGTGAGATATTGTGTGTGAGTGAGTTGAAGGTTTAGTTTTGTAGTGTTTATAGTGGGCGAGTGGTTGAGAGTTAGAGTTGATTTGTGTGAGAGTGTGGTGTGTGTGTGTGTGGTGAGTGTATTTGTCGAGAGTGTGTGTGTGAAGTGGGTGGTAGTGTGTGTTTAAGAGAGAGAGAAAGTATACGAAGTGAGTGTGGGAGTTAGTGTGATTGTTGTGAGAGTGAGTGTAGTGTGAGTTGAGAGGTGTGAGTCTGTATTACGCAGAGTGTGTGTGTGTGTGTTTGTGTGAGTGTGATGTGTGTGTGTGTGAGGTGTGTGAGTTGGTGTGTGTGTGTGTGTGTTGAGTGTGATGATTGTTTGTTGGCTGTGGAGAGTGTGTGTGTGTGAGTGTGTGTGTGTTGTGTGTGTGGTTGTGTGTTGTTTGTGTGTGTGTGTGGATGTGTGTGTGATTGTGAGTGTGTGGTGTGTGAGTGTCTGGTTGGTCGCTGTGTTTCGTGTGTGTGTGGTGTGTGTGGTGTGTGTGTGTGTGTGAGAGTGTGGTGTGTGTGTGTGTGAGTGTGTGTGTTGGTGTGTGTGTGTGGTGTGTGGAGGTGATGTGGTGTGTCGGTGAGTGTGTGCGTGTGTCTGTTATGTCAGTGTGTGTGTGTGTCTGTAGTGTGGTGATGAGTGTGGTGGTGTGTGAGTGTGTGTGGTTGTGTTTGGTGAGTCTGTGTGTTTGTGGTGTGTGAGTGAGTGTGTGTGTAGTTTGTGTGTGTGGTAGTGTCTGGGAGTGTGTGTACTGTTGCGTGTTTGAGTGTGTGTGTGTGTGTGTGTGTAGTGTGTGAGTGTGGTTAGTGTGATGAGTACTGTGAGAGTGTGGTCTGTACTTTCGTGTTATGTGATTGTGTGTGTAGTGTGTGTGTGTGTGTGTGAGTGATAGAGTGTGTGATGAGAGAGATTGGGGGGGGGGGTGGGGGGGGGGGGGGGGGGTATGTTAGAGTCTCTCTTCTGTCTGTCTGTGTGCTGTGTGTGAGGATGTGAGTGGTGTGTGTGTGTGTGTGTGTGTGTGTTGTGCGTGTGTGTGTTGTGTACGGGTCTCTCTGCGTGTGTGTTTTTGTTGGGTGGGAGTGTGTGTGTGTGTGTGTGTTTGTGTGTGTGTGTGTGTGTGTGTGTGGGGGTGTGTGTGTGTGTGTTGGGGTGGGGGGGGGGGGGGGGGGGGGGGGGGGGGGGGGGGGGGGGGGGGGTCTGTGGTGGGTGAGGTTGTGTGTGTAGTGTGGTGGGTGTGAGTGTGTGTGAGTGGCTGTGTGTTGTGGCTGGTGAGTGTGTGGTAGTGTGTGTGTGTGTTTCGAGTGTGAGTGTGTGGGTTGTGTGTTTTTGTGTGATGCTGTGTGGTGTGTGTGTGTGTGTGTGGGTGTGTGAGTCGTGAGGGTTTTGTGGGGGTGGGGCGTGGAGTTTGAGGAGGGTGACTGTGTGTTTTTGTGTGAGTGTGTTGAGTGTTGTGTGTGTGGTGTGGTGTGTGTGTGTGGGTGGGGGGGGTAGGGGGGGGGTGTGGATGGGGAGTGTGTGGTGTGTGTGGGTGTGTTGTGTTGTGTGTCTGTGTGTGTGTGTGAGTTCGGTGTGTGTGTGAGTGATGGACTGTGTGTCGTGGGTGTAGTGTGTGGTGGGAGTCTGATTTTGTGAGTGAATGTGAGATGCGCCTGTGTGTGGGGTGTGGGGGGGGGGGTGGAGGGTGGGTGGTGTGTGTGTGTGGGTGTGTGATGGTGTGTGTGTGTGTTTGTGTGTGTGTGTGTGTCGTGTGGTGTGTGTATGTGTGTCAACATGTGAGTGTGGTGTGTGTGTGATTGTGTGAGTGTGTGTGTGTGTGTGTGTGTCCCTGGGTGGTGTGTTGTGTTGTGAGTGAGTGTGTGAGTGTTTTTGTGTGTGGTGAGTGTGTGTGTGTGTTGTGGGTGGTGTGTGTTTTTGTGTGTGTTCTGTGGGTGTGTGAGTGTGAACATGTGGGTGGTGGGAGGGTGTGAGTGTGTGTGGTGGTGTGGTGTGTGTGTGTGTGTGTGTGTGTGTGTAGGTCATGTATGTGTGAGTGTGATTGTGAGTGGTGTGGGTTGTGTGTGTGTGAGAGTGTCAGTGTGTGTGTTTGAGAGGGAGTGTGTGGTTGTGATGAGTGTGTTTGTGTGTGAGTGAGAGTGCTGTGTGAGGAGTTGGAGTGTGTTGGCTTTTTATTTATAGAGGTGTGGAGAGATACAGGCTGGTACATTCTTTCTGTATTGTGTTATATATATATATATTTATATATAATATTATATATATATAATGTATAAACATGTTTTTTATATAAAATTTAAAAATATATTTTAAATTTATAATATTTTTAAAATATATATATATTTTTAAAAATGTAAAATAATTTATTTATATATATATATATAAATTTTTAAATAAAAAATATTAGTATGTATAAAATTTTAAACACACAACACACAATAAACGTAAAATGAGTGTGTATTATGTTTTAATATTTTTATATATATAAAATATATATATTTATATTTTATATATATTTTTAAAAATAAGTTTGTGTGTGTAAACATTTTATATTTTATTTTAATATATATATAAATATATATATATTTTTATATTTTAAAAAAATAATATATGGTTTGTTGTGTATAAAATAAAAAATATATATATATATTAAAAAATTTAAATATTTATAATATAAAAATAAAATACATTTTATATAAAACATAAAAAATGTGAACAATTTTAAACACACGACACACAACCACACACACAATTTATAAGTATATATAAAATGTATATATTTTATAATATATAATAATTTATTTATGAATATTTTTATTAAAAAATATTAAATATATATATATATATGTAATTTTTAAAGTATATATATAAAAATAAAATATATTAAAAATATATATATTTATAAATATATGTAATGTATTAAAGGGAAATATATATGTATAAATAAATATATATATATTTATAAATAATATAATAATATATTTTTTATATTTTAAAAAATTTTAAATATATATTTATATATTATAAAATATATGCAAGTATAAAAATATAAATATATATATATATATTTATATATATAAAATATATAAATTTTTTTTATGCATTTATAATTATATCCAATTTTTATATTTATAATATATAAATATAATTATGGTGTGTGGTGTGTGTGGGGTGTTGTGGGGTTTGTGTGTGTGTGTGTATTTTAATAAAATATTTATATATATATATTATTTATATATATTTATATATTTTTTATATATATTTATATAATATTTATTGTGTGTGTGGGTATTTATATGAATTTACGTATATATATGTAAAGTGTATTTTTATAATAAATATATATATACTTTTTTGTTAAAATATATTTTTTTATATATATATAAAATATATAATATATATATTGTATGTTTGTATGTATGTATGCATTATTTTATTATATATATATATTTTATAATATATATTTATATTTATATATATAATATTTTAATTTTTCTGGTTTATATATATATATAATTATATAAAATATAAAATTATATATTTATATATGTATGTTTGTAATTTTATATTATATAAAATAATAATATATATATAAAAATGTTATATAATTTAAAATTTATATTATATATTGTTATATATATATATAATATATATATATAAATTTTATTATATATATGATGTTTTATGTAAATATATTTATATATTTATATATTTATAATATATATTGTATATATATTTTATATATATTTAAAATTTTATATATATTTATATATATAGATATTTATAATATATATATATATATATATTTTTGTGTGTGTGTGTGTGTGTGGTGTGGTGTGTTGGTGTGGGTGGTTTTTATTTTGTGGGGTTTATATTTCATAAACCCGCCCTGTATTTTATTGTATTTATATGTATTAAGTATTTTTATTGTATTTATTATATATATATATAATTTTATTTTTATATATATATATAAATATTTTAAAAAATTTTTTATGTAGGGATATTTTATATATAATATATATATATATATTATTTAAATATTTTTTTTATAATTTATATGTATGTATGAGGGAATAATATATATTAAAATAATTATTTTTATTAAAAATTTTATATATACTATAAAATTACTATATATGCATATTTAAAATATATTATAAATATTTTAATATTTAAAAATTTTTATTAAAAAATAAATATATATATTATATATTTTTATAAAATTTTCATATATATGTAAAAAATTTTTTTTAATATATATATATTATATTTAAATATATATATATTTATGTATGTATGTATTTAAAAAATATATATTTATATATATATTATAAATTTTTATTATATATAATATACTTTTTATGCATATATTTAAAAAATATATCTTTTTATAATTTTTTATTTAAATATTTTTTATAAAATATATATATGCATATATTTGTATATAATATATATATTATATATATCCATACATAAAAATATTTTAATATATATATATATATATAAATTTATATACATTTATATATCATACATACATAAATATACATATATATTACATACCCCTATAATT
>NW_028234418.1:23427986-23437986 GCF_977035675.1 Penaeus japonicus
ATACGGCTAGGGTGCGTGACTGAGTTCTCTAGCACCTACAATATCTGTACTATTTATTGTTTGGCCATACATAAATTACATACCATTGTATGAATTAACCCTGACTTCCAGACAACACGGGGGCATCCCCATACCCATACTTCGTGAAAGACCAGATTTGGCTAAAAGCATAAAATGTTTAAAGATTATAGCTGCTGAAAAAGTAACCGTGAAGATATTCGTTGTCTGGTTTAAAATTGGTGCTTGAGAGCCAAGGACTCCCAATATAGGAGTCAGGAACTATCTAACCGTATATAGTTTGTATTTCTACACATTCATGGTCCTTCACATGGTTAAGCATATTAAGTGGGCTATTTAAGTCTAGCATGTGGGTCGTGTCTTGTGTCGAAGAAACTGAAGTGTTTGTTAAGGTCCTGGCATGGGTTTAATAAAATTTGATTATATCGGTTCCTGTTATCCTCTTGTATGGCTCTCACCTCACACTTGTAGTACAGCTGTTTAATAAGACATTAGCTAATTACCTTCTTGGAGACCTAGAAACAAATTTGCATCCAAATATCGTAATGTAGTTACATCATGCAGCGTAAATTTATGCTACATTCATTCTTATTCATAGATATTCATATTCTTTTGAATACTGTTTACAAAATCTTAAGTAAGCACAACGAAATAGCCTGAAACCTGGATTCTGAAAATATTTTTTTCCTATGAGAACATATATCTATCTATCTATCTATCTATCTATATATATATATATATATATATATATATATATATATATATATAGAGAGAGAGAGAGAGAGAGAGAGAGAGAGAGAGAGACAGAGAGAGATATGCAATAATTTATATATATATAATATATATATATATGAATATATATATATATAGTATATATACTGTACACAAATCTATAAATAAATATATGTATGTTTATAATATATATATATATATCTATTATTTATATATATTATATAAAAATATATAATATAGAAATAGATATATATATATACTGTACCACACATCGATATATAAAAAAATATGTATTGTTATATAGAATATATATATATATATAAAGAATATATATATAAGATATATATCATATATAATATATATATATAAGTTTGTGTGTGTGTGGGGGTGTGTGTGTGTGTGGGGGGTGTATGTATGTGTGTGTATGTGTGTGTGTTTTTTGTGTGTGATACATATATGAATATGAATATATATATATATAAATATATAATAATATTATATATATATCATATAGTATCATATAATATAAAAAATATATAAGATATATATATATATATATATATATATATGCATAATATAAGATATGAATGATTTATATATATATATATTTTAAAATATTATAATAATATATAATTTATAATATGGATAAAAAATATATATATATTTATATAATATATATAAGATTATTATAAATCGTATAATATATAAATATATACAAATATATATAATATATATATTGAATATAGGTATGGCTGTCAGTGCTATATATTATTTATCATAGAAATATAATAAGTTTGTGTGCTTATTTATAAAAATATATATATAAAAACTCCATATATATATATAAAAAAATATATCTATATAATATATATAAATAATAATATATAAATATCTTATATATATGAATATATTATATAAATAATAATATATATATATATATATATATATATATATATATCTATATATATATTATGAACCAATGATTTTTTGCTATCTAGTACATACACCCCCAGAACACACCCCTAACACACCCACATATCTATATATATATACATATATCTATCTATATATATATATATCTATATAAACTATATATATCTATACAATATATAATATAATATATATATGAAACAATACATATATATACATATATATCATTTATGTAATTTATATATGTGGTGTGTGTGTGTGTGTATTTATGTGTGAATGTATGTATGTATAAATACATATATATAATCTAATACAAATTCTACTAATATATATAAATATATATATATTAAAATGATTATTTAAATATATTAATCTCTCTGCCAAATCAATCCCGGCAACAATCAATATCTCACTAAATAACCATCACACTCTCACAACCTATTTAGTGTGTATATACATATATCAATTTCTCAAAACAATAAATCTATATCAACTTCTTATATAATTAAACAATACCTCCTATCTATAACATAACTATAATAAGGTCTATATAAAAACACTATAACAACTATAAGAAAGACAAAACACATTGCTATTATATATCTATATAACTCTCAAAAGCCCACTCTCACAAATGATTTATACAATATAACTCTCACAAACACTCTAAATCTCTATCTATAACACACGTCTTACAATAAAAACCACCCCACAACACAAACACTCTCAATCTCACAAACATTCACACACACCACTCAAAAAAACCCAAACCCCACCAGATAGCAGAACACCAATAAACACACACACAACACACCATCCACACACAACATCCACACACACACACACACCACACAACCCCCACACACACCACACACACACACACACACACCCACACACGGGCCACACACACACCACACACAACAACACCCACCCTCAAATATTTTAAAAAAAAATTACACAACACACCCAAACACACTAAACACACACACCAACCACACACACACACCACAAACACAAACAAAATCCACACACAAAAACACACCAAAAAACCCACCACACACACCACTCCTTACACCCCAAAAAAACACACAGCAAAACACAAAACTCAATCACACACAACCCACAACACAAGCACACCACACATCACACCACCCAACACATCACACACACACACCACACTTACCAACACACCACACACACACACCCCACACACCACACAACCCACCACAACAAACAAAAAAAACAACACCCCCAAACACCCACACCACACACACAAACACCACCACCACACACACCCACACACCACATACAACACACACACACCCGCACACACCCCCCCTCACACACCACAACCTCACAACACAAAACACACAACACACACAACACACTCAACACACACAACACACACAACACACTCAACACACCAAACACCACCACACATCACCACACACCACCACAAACAAACTCAATAACACCTCCCACAAACCACACACACACAAACACCCACACCATAAAACACTCACACCAAATAACACACCACCACACCCACCCAAACCAAACAACACAACACACACCACACCACACACACACACACCACACCACACAGACACACACACACACCCAAAACCAACCCACACACACCACACACAACATCACATAAAAACACACACACACCACACACACACCATCACACACACACACATCAAGTACCCACACACACCATCATCACACAACACACACACACACACCCCACACTCACCCACACATACCCACACTACACACCACACACACACACCTCACACACACCCAACCACACCCACCCACCCACACACACCACACACCCACACGACACACAAAACACACACACACAATCACACACACAACCACAAGTCATACACACACATACACCACACACACCACACACCCCTTCACTAACACACTCCACCACACACGACACACCCATCTCATCACACCACACACACACCTCACCCCCACACACACCCCCTAAGCATACACACATAACCTCACAAACACACACACACCACACACACTATTCACAAACAACACATCACTACAAACAAACTCAAAGCCAAACTCACAGTACAGTCTGTGAAACTCATTTAAATCAAGAACACACTAACATCCTCAAACACTCACTCTCAAAGAGAGAAGTTGTGTATGAGAGCGATATAGATAGTGATTTGAATTGGTTTTATATATTATAGACTCACCACCCCCGACACACACACACAACCCACTATCACACACACTCTACACACACAACCAATACTCACTCATCCACTCACAAACAGCCACACACTTAACTCTCTCCACACACACACTCTTCACAATCTACACTAACACTCTAAATCTACACACTAATAACCTCTCACACAAACTATCTCTACAACTCTCTCTCAACACAAAACTCCCACCCTCACTTGCATCAATCAAATAATCATCTCTACAATCACACACAATACAAAAATCAACAACTCACAATACTATAAACAAAATATCTCAGAGGTATGAGTGATGTGTCTAAATATAGTCTCTCAAACTCTCACATACTCACAAATCATCTATATATAAGCAACTCAAACTAAACACTCCTCCTCTCTCATCTCTCACTTCTCCCACTCTAATCACTCAATATATATTAATATTTCTCTTATAAATCTAACAACTATACTCAATCTAATAACAATCAACATCCCACCATAAAATCTTATTATCATAAACTATCTCAAATAAACATCATCAATACAATAAATATAACTAATAAATATATAACTAATATATATCTCAATACCTACCACCGCTAAAAATCTCCACCCACATCAATATACCACACACTACACACTATCTCAACCCAACTCATAAAAAACCACTAATATAACTATACCAATCTCACCTACTAACTCACTCTAGATATCATCAATCACAAATCTCGTCGTACTGTGACTCACTCAAACTCCCTACACACAATATCATTAACTATAAATATATATCACTCTCAATAACTCACAATCATAACACTTCGACATCATTATCAATAACACTCACGTCACCTCAAACAAACACACTAACACTCTCACAAACACACACTCACAACTCTCTATCTAGATCTATTCGTCATCCAGTCTATATATATCTCTCTCAATATAACTAATCTCTAAATATAAAAATCTATCTCTATAAATATATATCCATACAATACCGATCTCTCTTAACGAACTAAATATAAATAACCTTCACAATATATATACACTACAAAATATAAATCCCTCCCTCGGGGGGGGTGGGGGGGGGGGGACGCACTACACACAACACACACACTCACACCACACTCTCCATCAATCTCTCAATACTCACTCCCTCCCCCCCCAACTGTGGTGGCTACAACGCCTCACCACAACTCTCAAACACTCACACTAACACTACTCACACACAAACATAACCACTCTCACCTAATCACATCACACACAAATCTCACAACAAACAAAATATCACTCTTACCTACCTTCTCATTACAAACAAAACTCACTCTCCACAATAGAGTGTGGTGTGTGTGTGTGTGTGTGTGTCGTACATATATTATAACAACACACACAACATACATATATATGTATATATATATATATATATATATATATTATATATATATATATATATATATATATATGTGTTGTGTGTGTGTGTGTGTGTGTGTGTGTGTGTGTGTGTGTTGTTGTGCGTACATATATATACACACACCACATACATACATATATCTGTATATATTTCTATAAATATAATATATATATAAATATCTATATATATAAAAATATTTATGTGTGTGTGTGTGTGTGTGTGTGTGTACATATATACATATATATACCTCATATGTATAACATATATATATATATTATATCTATATATAGATATAATATATATAATATATATACTTTAAATATATATATATGAGATTTGCGTTCTTACAAAAGGGTTTCTGAGCCAAAGGTTATTTATTTATTTTTTTGAATAACGGCACACGCACATTGTGATAATTACTTGGGTAGCGATGGCTTGTCGGACGTCTCTTGTTAGGCTGGTGTTTTTTTTTTTTTTTTTTTTTTTTTTCTTCTTTTTTTTCTTTTTTTTTTTCTTTCTTATCTGCTTGGCTGCACCTCTCCCTTCATACTGGCAATTAACAAGAGGATTTTAGCTTTGCAGATGTGGTCCAGCCTCCTCTCCCTCTTTCAGAGCTCCCATACATCATTTGTTAGTTTTCGAGAATATTGGGTCTGGGGTGGTTGTCTTATTCTCGAGAGACAACCACCATCTGTGTTCTCCATCAGTGTTATTGTGGATGTCCCAGATCTGTTGGTAGTTTCTGTCCTCCATGTATTCCAGGCGATCCCAAGTTCTTTTTGCTATATTGAAAATACAGATGTTGATTAAATCGAGATTGTACTCCTGGTGCAACTCTCTTACTGAGGGATGGGGATTTGGCCACCTTATCCCTTTCACCCAGATAATTTCTTCATTCTAGATGGATTGTATTTTGTAAAAGGATGATGTTGCTATTGTATTAAGAGGGACTGGTGGGTATTCTACTATTGGTCGGACTAGTGATTTGTATAGTTTTAGTTAAACTTCTTTGGAGCAGTTTGAAAATCTTTTCAGCTAGTTTGGTCCGTTCTTTGACGTGGGTATAGATGCCTGTGTTTGTGATCTTCAGTCCTAATAGTTTTCCCTCTTTCGGATAATTCACATTAATGCTTTGCAGGTTAGGATTGCCCGGTTTTGAACTTTCTATTGGTTCTTATTTTCGAAGCTGCTTCGAAGTTGTTAATTTCTGTTATTGTTCTGTCTGTAGCGAGTCTCAGGAATTGGTTATGAGGGAAGACTGTGATATTATTAGAGTAATATCATCTGCTTACATAACGTAGTTGCTGTCTCTTGCTGGCAGGGAGTGGGTGGCTTGTGTGTGATATACAATGTAGTCGACAGTGTGCTTCCTTGAAGAACTCCACTCAATAGTGGGAGCTCAGGTCCAATCAGATTGCCTACTTTTAATTTTGCTATCCTGTCCTTCAGAAAATTGTGAAGTAATTTGATAAGTGGCCGCAGGAGGTCTAGCTGAAGTACGTGAGAATGACATTAACTTGTTTCTTGTTTGCTAGAGCCAAGGCAATTTCTTCATATGCAATTGCAATTGCCATGGTTGTTCCCCTTGACTCCCGGAATCCATATTGTTTGGGTTTGAGGACACCGTTGCCTTCTAAATATGCTCTCAGCCTGTTGATTATCTTCTCCAGGATCTTTTTGGGTATTTTCAGTAGGTAGATAGGCCTAAGGTCCTCCAGCCTGTTCGGTGGTTTGCCTCCCTTGGGGATCAGAGTGATCAGCGCAGCTTTTGAATTCTTTAGAAAATGGCCACAGGCCATTGTAGCATTGTAGATGGTTAGTTTGTGTATCATTGTTGGGGAAAGAATTGCCATCTCTGGTATTTGGCTTTTATTTGGCTTAGCCCCGGTGCCTTGTTTTTAGTTTGTCTGATCACATTATTGACCTCCTCTGCTATAATCGGGGCAATTAAAGGCTCTTCTGTGAGGTTTTCCAGATTTACTATGGGATCTGGATTCATTTGATCTTGTGCAAGATCTTCCACAACCCTCTCCTTTGTTTCCTCATCAAAGAATTTGTTATCTGCCTCTAAAATGTGTGTTGCTCCAGCAGGTACAGTGGATATTCTGTTTAACCGTGTTTCCCATAAGTTGTTTCATCTGTCTCCAAAATTCCTATGAGTCTTTCAGTTTGGAAGACAGGTGTGAGGTTAGTTCTGCCCATTTGAGGTTGTGATGGGTTCTACAACTAATTGGTCTCTGATTAGGATGAGCTGTCGCCTTAGTTCCTGGTTCCATCCTTGGGTGATTTCCAGGTCCCTCATACTGTTGTATAATGTCTGCAGAAGCTGCAGTTCAGGTGAATTGGTTGGATGTGATTCTGATGTTTTTTGTCGGGCTGCAGATTCATTTAATTGCTAGGATATCTTGAAGCCACTTTTCTATTTCCTTGTCAATTTCTGTGGCAGGCTTTCTGTCTAGTTTAATTGGTAGCTTGTTCCTTATATTTGTTCCAGTCTGCTTTACTGTAGTCAGGTCTAGGGGTTGTAGGAATCAGAATGAGGTTTGTTGTTATATCTAATACAACAGGAATGTGGTCACTGATGGTGAGGTTGGCAGGCACGAAACGGTGGTTGAAATGTCCATATCTTTTGGTCAGGGCTTATGTCCGAGTTGTGAGATATGAGAGTGGGGAAATCTGGTCCAAAGTGCTTTAGCCTGTTGTCAGCCATTAACCTGATAATGCTGGTTCCTAGGGTATTATTATCAGCATTTCCCAGACTTCTATTACAGGCATTTAAGTCTCCTAGGAGATACAATGGTATATGGAGTCTAAGGAGCCTGAGTAGGCCTGGGTGTGGTAGGAAGGGTGGTAAGTATCCAGTAGCCAGAATGATTGATCCCCTAGATGTATGGATATCAACTGCAAGGAATTCCTGATCGAAATTGTCTATAATTTGTTGTAGACCTTTTTTGACTGCTAGAGCTACTCCATTTGATCTCTCTCCAGACTCATTTCTCTGGTAATGTTATATGAGAATATGAGAATGATTTCTGGATTGTGTAAGGCAAAGATGTTACAAAGGTCGTTCTTTCTGGTTTACCAGTGTAATACTTTATGTTGAATTATTCTGAGGGTCATTTTGCTGATTTGGATATTGGTTGGGTCATCTCGTTTTGTATGCCTGTCAGTTTACGTCTTCCATTTACCATTCTCCCATGGACCTCTATTGCTCCTTATTCTAGTTGTCTTTTGATTCTTTCTTTGTTTATAAAGTTTCTGTTCACAAACAGAAACTTTATGTTACCAGCTTTTATCTCTTTCCTTATCATGATTTTGTTATAATTAGTGTATTTCTTGGGATCATGGGCATACAATTGTAGTCCTAGATCCTCTGGGTTGGCTGGTATTCCTCCGTAGAGGATCTTTGTGACTGGCTTGGGCTTTTTCTGCTTTAGGGCTGTTACGGTTTCTTTCTTGTTCATCTTTTTGTATGTTACCCTTGGTATCGGTTTCGAGGGCTTGGATGTGTGAATGTTCACTTGTGGTGCTCGCCATTGAGATAGACAGATGTCTAGCCTTAGGGCGAACGGATATTTGTTGTTCGGTAGTTTGGATTTGGGTTGTTGGTTGTTTGTCCCTGGGCTGTGATGCTGATGGAGGGATAATCTGAAAGATTACCACAGAGTCGGTATCATTGGGGGCATCGACCTCTGGGAACTTTCAGTCCTTTCTTCACCTCCTCAGCATAGGACCCAGGCCTCCAATGTTTGTAAGGTGTGTGTGAGACCACGTGGAAACCACGTGGAGATATAAGGACATGTGGTTATGATATGCTATAAAGAAGAGGAAACTAATCAAGCAGGAAAACTTTAAATCTTTTTATAGCGACCCCAATGATCAGATATAAGGCCACCTCAGTTCAGTCTCACTTACACTCTCACACTCGGACTCATTCACGGCGGGGAGTGCTCAGATAGCTACCGCTCCCCCACTCTGCCATGAGACACGCAGCCTAACAGAAAACGTCCACCAAGCCATCGCTACCAAGTAATTTTTTGAGCACCCTCCACACTTTAAAGGTAAGATGGGCTCACCTCAATGCATACAAGCCTGGCGTAGCATCTGCTCCGCAAATCATTCAGGAGGGTCATAACTTGTTTGGTCATGTTAACCTCTTTTAAAGCTGCGTCTGCTGCCCTTTTTGCTGCCGTGTTTTAGGGTAGTTCTATCTTTTCCTTTTCCTTATTTAGTTTGTCCTGTTCAATTTTCTTGATGACTAGTTTTACATTGAGCCAACAGGGTTCTTTGTTGTTCTCTGCAGTTAATGCATTTAGGGTTTGCTTTATTGGGACAGTCTCTAAAGATGTGTCCTTCTTAGGCACACTCACTGCAGATCCTCTTGTCTTGGGTTGGACTTGCGTTTTGGATGTGACTGTATGAATAGGAAGTCATAGACTGTAGAATATTGGTGGATTTTTCATACTCTATGTTTTCCTTGGTAGTATTGAGAACCAGAAGAGTCGGAGCCCTGATTCTTTTACCTTGTTAGCCACGGACCTAAATCTGAACTTGATAATGTGAGGCTTTGGCATAACTTACACATCATCGATTTTTGCATAAGGTGCAGATTTGATTATTTCGGCCTCGATGGCGCTAGTGAATTCCATTAGAATGTCTTGGTCGATTCCTCTTGGTACTAGTGTCC
>NW_028234418.1:23450486-23455486 GCF_977035675.1 Penaeus japonicus
TTAAAGACGACTGCACTTCTCAACAACTGGCTGAGACTGCTCAAAGAGTGTGGACCTTGAGGAATGGCATCAGACATGGCCACACTACAGGCCGCCATCAGCGCCCAACCCTCTTTCTGACGAAGAAGATAGGCTTCGTCGTCTCTTTGTCGAGCGTCCACACATAGCCAGGGACTCTTATAGTTTCAACCCCTTAGCAGCCAGTCCTCAGTCTGTCCCTTTAGCCATAGCCTCTTCACCAGGGCGCCCTCGATCAGGTGTATGGTGCGACTCCCATAAGAGCACCACCCACAGCAACCACGAGTGCCAAGCTACAGCTGTTTCTCGCTCCCCTACCAGGCCAGGGCTGTACACGTGCTTCAGATGTGGCCAGGATGGCCATATGGCCCGAGAATGCCCCTTTCCTCGACGCCAGGGAGCTCCGAGTCCCGCTGGCAGGAATGAAAGGAGCCAGATTACTATATACAATGGAAGGGACACCATTGAAAGTCATGGCAGTGGCACTCAATGCTAACGGCACGACCATATTGTGTTTCATTGATACTGGGTCCGAAATCACTATTATTAAGCCTGCTGCCCTTGATGTAATTGATGTCGGTAATGATTTGCCCAAACAGTCCTTTCAAAAGTTTCTAGGAGGTATCTCTGGAGCTGCTGTCAAATCAGAAGCAGAAGTCTCGGTGCCATTTAAGCTTGGAGATGGTTTAACTTTAGTTCACCAGGCCACCGTAACTGATCTGGATTTCCTGGGAGACCTTCTCCTGGGAAGAGATTTTCTCAGGCATACTAACTTAACTCTAAAATTCAACATTCTAGAAGACTGCACGTTCTCTGTAGTTTTCATGGACCCAGAGTCCCTAAAGATAGCTTGGGTAAGGAGTTATAAGAATGCATCTAATCAAACTGACTTGCCTAAATCTACCCCAGAATATGGACCAGAAGCAACTGTACACCTTGCGAAACGCACTGTAATTCCCTCGCATTCGGGTGTGTTCTTAGAAGGATGCATTTGAAGACTGAGGCAAGTTTGTAGGGATGTCGTATCAATCCCGACTGTTTCAGAATCTTTAACTCTACCTTATTCTGTGACCACAGTAACTGATAGATGCTGTGACGTCTGGGCTATAAACCCTTCATCACGGTCATTTACCCTAAGACTAAGAACTAGGCTAGGAACTGTGTCCTCCATTGATGCAGTATATTGCACAAATACAAAGGAAAGGGAAAGGCCGGTTAATGGTGCCCCTGCGACGAGACAGAACCTGAAAGGGAAAGGCTGGTTAATGGTGCCCCCTGCAGCGAGACAGAACCTGAACGGGAAAGGTGGTTAATGGTTTCCCCTGTGGCGAGACAGAACCTGAAGGGGAAGCTATAGTTAATGGTGCCCTTGATGCTGATATGAAGTATCCAAGAGTGGAGAGTACCATTTGCACAGTTAACGTGGATTTGCAAGCGGTAGACTGCTGCAGTAATTCAGAGATTGACATAAACTGTTGGGAGGACATTGCCAGTATCAACAGTCGTCCTGTCAAAGACTTCCTAGTTATGGAATTTGATCATGATTCTGACATGGAGTGGGATTACTCAGAATATAATTACCTAAAAGACATTATTGAGGAAGATGAAATGGACATAGAAGGTGCAGTGTTGCCACCCTCTATCACCCTAGCCACTTGTGAGGCAGCCCAGGAACGTTTTTTTTTTTTTTCTTGATCAAGAAGGGTTAAATACTCCATCCCTTGAACACTTAACTACTGAACAGAGGCAGGAAATAGTCCAGACAATTAACCACCATGAAGACCTTTTTGATGGTGGGGAAGAGACAATAAGTTTGGTCCCAGGTATTCATCACCACATCGATACAGGAGACGGTAAGCCCACTTGCACTGGACAGTGGAGGTTACCATATGCAACCAAAGAGACCATTCGACAGCAATGCAACTCTATGCTGTGGACAGGGGTTATAGAGCCGTCTACTAGCCCTTGGCTTAGACCTGTCGTCCTTGTAAAGAAAAAGGTTGGTAACTTACGGTTCTGTGTTGATTACAGAGCCTTGAATGCTGTAACCATCAAGGACACATATCCTTTGCCTCGTATAGATGCACTAATCGATGAATTGGGGTCCATGGATACGTTCACCACACTCGATGCTTGTGCAGCTTACTGGGCCGTAGAGTTGGAGCCCAAAGATCGCCCAAAGACTGCATTTTCAGATAGCTATCGACTGTTTCAATTTTGACGGCTTCCATTTGGTTTGGCTACTGCACCAACCACATTCCAACGAACCATGAATGTGCTTTTATCCTTGGTTCTGGGTAAACATATACTCTGCTACCTTGACAATATTGTGACATATAGCAGGGGGTTTGCTTAACATGTGCAAGACTTGTAGGAAACCTTGACCTTGCTCTCTGCAGCTGGACTCAAATTAAATATTGAAAAATGTGTCTTTGCTGCTAAGTCCATCAATTTTCTGGGCTTTACAATCACTCCAGAAGTGTGCTGCCCAATCAGGACAAAGTTATGGCCATATCAAAGATGCTGCCACCATGTAACATTAAAGAGGTGTATAGGTTTCTTGGTTTCTCAGGATTCTTCCGCAAGCTGGATATGCATTAATAACTTCTCCCTTCCATTTTTTATTTAAGAAAGGTCAGTAATGGATGTTGGGACCTGAACAACAAGAGGCCTTTACCGAGCATAAACAGTGTCATGTCACAGCACCTATACTTCGGCAGCCTGATTTTAGCCGTCAATTCGAACTGCATACTGATGCATCAGCAGTAGCAATTGGGTCATGCCTGATGCAGAGGGATGAAGACAACATTCCACATGCCATAGCTTATTATAGCAGGAAGTTAAGAGCAGCAGAAACAAGATATCCTGCTATAGATTTAGAGATTCTTAGTTCATGACTTCACTTGAAAGACAAAATCTGCCAGGATGACGAGATACGCTCATGACCTCTCCTTTTACACCTTCAATATAAGGTATAAAGAAGGCCCTACCAACCACGTTCCAGACCTTCTTTTCAGGTATGTAGCTCCAGTTGAGATATTGGAGGACATAGCTACAGAAAACATAGCTGCGTTAGCCATAACTGAGCTCCCACTAGAGGCCATAGCACTAAAGCAGTCGCAAGACCCCCAGCTTACAGATCTGAAACGGTATTTGCTAGAAGGAACAGTGCCCAGGAAGAAGTGGCCTCTTCCCTTAGATGAATTTGAAGTGGAAGAGGGAGTGATTTACCGACTTAAGCACAGCAGACACAGTGTGTTACCAACTAGTTGTTTCTTCTTCCTTGAAGAACTCTGCCCTGAAAGTTGCTCACTTGCCGCCGTTAGCCTTGCACCCTGGTGTATAGAGGGCATGAAAATTATGTATTACTGGGATAACATGCTTAAAGACTGTAAGGAATACGATGCGAATTGTCTAGTATGCCAGCAGTCCAGGGGGCAATCCCTAGCGTGTTCCTGTGGCTAGTGCTCCCCTTGCGCAATACCTTTTAGAGCGTGTATCAATGGACATTATGAATTTTGTCTCCTGTGTGCTATGGTCTGTCAATTCTTGACCAACACACGAGATGGCTGCAGATTGTACCCTTAAGGAAAGTGACTTCAACCACTGTCCATTGAGCTTTCATCGACCACTGGGTAACTCTGTTTGGTCCACCTCGGGGTATCCAGACAGATAATGCAGTACAATTTATAAGTGGTCTCTTTAAGGAGCTGGTTAAAATTATACATTCTAGCCACCACTACACAATTAGATAACATCCACAAGCTAATGAGCTGATAGAACGAACTAATAGGGTTGTGAAATCTGCTCTCACAGCACTTGTGAACAGGAGGCCCAGAATTTGGCATCAGCTTATGCCAATGTAGCAGTTCCTGAGGTAGCAGATGCAGCAGGTAATGTCTAAGTGTAACTTAGTGCAGACCTTTTTTCTCTTGGAGGACAATGTGACCTTGTTGATCTCTCGGTGAATTGGTTTAAATCAGTGATAGTGATGATAATGATAACATTGCAAAGTGGTCTTATAAGTAACCGCACCGATCAGAAAGTTTGAAATGCAGCATAGAGATGCAGTACATGAGTGAATATACAGTAATAATATTTACTTTTTGTATAACTCCTGTCTATTATTACTTAGGTAAGCAGCTAGAGTTAATTGTACACTTTTGAATATTTGTTGATGAATATATTGACTGTGTACATACTGTTAATATATATTGTGTGTAATGGGTTGGAAGCCCGTGTAAAGCACGTCCAGCTTACCCATACACTTTAGCTTCTGAAGGCATGTAATCCGGCTCAGGCCTTCCTTTCTTTCTGCTTCCAGGTTGTCTCCACTGACTCTCCGACCCCATGGCATTGGAGGGTTGTGAGACCTTGCGACCTTCTCCTTCCTAACTTATCCCCCCCCTGGCCCTTGTCCTTCCCCCCCTCTTCCTTATCTTCCTATTCCCCCTTCCTTATTTTCCTGTTCTTCCTCTCCCTTTTCCTCCCCCTTCCTTATTTTTCTCCCTCGTTGTAGCCTCTTGTTTCTCTTCTCCTATTTACCTCACTTTTGCCGACTATTTCTTCCGCCTTGATTCATCTTATTTCTGACACTCCATTGCCCTTACTTCCGTTTTTGCTTGAGCTAGCTACTCCCTCATTTTCTACTTCTGTTTTCTGCCCTTAGTTTCGTCTGTTCTCCTCGCTCCCTTACCCGTACTCCCCTCTTGTTTCTGCTTTGGTTATTTTTGATATACGTTATTTTATTCTATTTTCTTACTAATTTCTTCTCCCTCTGTACTCCTTATCTTTACCTCCGATACTATATAGTTTACCTTACTCCTCTGTGCTTACTGTCCTCCTATCCCCCCTCCCCCCTTTCTTCACCCTTATCCGCCCTAGCCCTATTCAGCTGTTCCTCTCCCCCTTCCTCTTGCCTATTCCCCCCCCCCCCCGACCTAATCCTGTTTCAGGGCCGTATGGAGTCCACTGAGAGCAGT
>NW_028234418.1:23495486-23500486 GCF_977035675.1 Penaeus japonicus
GCTGTGGCATAGTTAGGGTGGGGGAGGTCCATGCCCTTAACCAACAGTGTCTCCTTGAGCTCAAAGCGTATCAACACCCTGGCTGTATGAGACAGGCAGGAGTTGTTGGCAAAGAGTTCATGGTTCTGTGCAAGCCGACGCTGCACTTTTTGTCTTAGCTGCGATTCCAGCGGGGACTGTAGGACTTTTGCAAGAAACTGAGCCACCATCTGATCGATCCGGATGTCCAGAGGGAAGAGTTTGACCTCTAAGAGGAGGTTGGTAACCTTAGCCCATATAAGAGCACCCAGAATGATCCTGGCGGCATCGTTTTGCATGACGTCAAGCCTTTTCCTTAGTCCAGGCTTGACTGTAATCAGGGCGACAGAGGTGTAGTCCACGATGGGACGGACAGCGTGCACATAGAAAGATCTTAGTACATGGTGCCCAGCCCCTAAGTGCCGCCCTGACAGAGCTCTCATGACAGAGAGTCTTGCCTTGGTCCGTTCTAGGAGGTATTGAATCTCCGAGCGGAAGGTAAGGTTACTGTCAACCCATACACACAGGTATTGGAAGACGTGAACCCACTCTAGCTCTAACCCTTGGACTCGCAGCCTTTGGTCTCGGACATCCTGTTTCAGCACCATTGCCTTTGATTTGGCTGCTGAGATCTTAAGCCTGACTCTGCGGCATTCCTCAGACATTAGATCCAGACAATGCTGGGTTTTTCTGACCAAGTTCTCATTCTGCCTCCCAACGGAGATAATTGCCAGATCATCTGCATATGAGATGACCTTGCACTCCGCTGGGAGTGGAATGTCGAGGATGCTTAACATGAGGATGTTAAACAGAGCCGGGCTGAGGACCCCCCCTTGTGGAGTGCCATTCTCCAGGGGTAAATGCCTGGAAAGGTGACCTTGGAACTTCATTCTGGCAGTTCTGTCCCGAAAATAGTCACCAATCCAGGCAAGCAGTCTGCCCTTGATTCCTTTGCGGATCAGGACCTCTTGAATGGCGAGTGGGCTCGCCAGTTCAAAAGCCTTCTCCAGGTCCAGGAAAACAGTGACAGATCTGGTGTTGCTGACAGTGCTCAGTAAGGTGGCCATACTGTGAGCAGTGCTCTTGCCCCTTGTGAACCCATGTAGGTGTTCATGTGGAGGTCCCAGCTTCCATTGGAGCCGGTTCAGTACCATTCTCTCTGCCGTCTTTCCCAGACAGCTGAGTAGAGAGATGGGGCGGTACCGACCCGGCTCCTTTGGTTTAGGGATGAGAACTATGTCAGCCCTCTTCCAGCACTGTGGTAGTGAGGAAGTCTCCCAGGACTTGTTGATGAGATGCAAGAATGCAAGCTCACCTTCAAGTCCTAGGTGGGAAATGATGGGGATCCCATCACAACCCAGGGCTGACCGCGAACTGGTCTTATATGTTCGGCATAGTTCCCTCAGAGAGAACATGGCATCGGCATCATCAGGCTTGACCGCCTTTTCTCTGATAAGGGCATGCCTGCCTGTAAACAGTTCCTCTTGGCATGTCCTCAACTCTGCTGGTAGACCAGCGCTACTTGTTCTAGCAGAGAACTCAAGTGCCAGTCTCTCTGCCTCCGACCCCGGGTCATGGTGGGTCTTTCTGTGGGCTGAGCAATTTGTGGCCCGTCTGATTCGGTTCCACAGCTCTGTAAGGGAGGTTTGGTGGCCAAAGGACTCACACCACTCCAGCCACTTTTCCTGCTTTACCCTTTTAGCAGTTTCCTGAGCATCCCTGAGAGCCTCTCTCAAAAGAGCGTGGTTCTCAGGGGTTCCCTGTCTGTGGAAGTGTCTTCTGCACATATTGATTCTGTGGTTGACCTCCTTAATCTCATCATTGTAGTACCAGGCGTCTTTAAAACACCTGGACCACGGACGATTTTTGGGAATGGTCTATGGCATTAACTAGTGTTGCCTCGAGTGTATCCACATTATCATTATGTGAGAATTCACTGGTTCTGAGGCACCTGGCCAGGGCCTTCTGGAAAGCTTTCCAGTTGACCCTGTCCACCTTCCATCGAGGGTTATGCTGGGGCACAGGGGCCGGGCCAGCATCTATGATGGTGGTGACTATCCCATAGTGATCACTTGTGGCAGTGTTGTCCACAGACCAACTAATTCTCTCGACCAGGGCCGCAGTGACAAAGGTAAGGTCAAGGCCCCCCCCCCCCCCCGCCAACGTGTGTAGGCTCCTGGTTGTTGAGAAGAGCAATCTCAGGGCATGACTCAAGCACCGCGACTATGTGATAGACTGCCACATCCCGGTTCCGCGTGGGAGCCAGGATGGGGTGGTGGGCATTGAAGTCTCCCCCTATGAGAATTTTCTCGTGTGCCGCAGTAGCACAGCCTTCACTAATATCTAAGCTCCTACAGGTTGGCCTGCTGTACACATTGTACAGCTTGAGGGGACCCTCAGCTATATGGATCTCAATGGCAAGGAGTTCAACACCTCCACACTGCACAGGATCGGCAATTAAGGAGCAGGGGATAGTCGACTTCACGAGGTTAATCTAACCTCTGGTGCCTTCATTTGAGGGCAACACAAAGGGATGATATCCTGAAAAGCGAACAGTGTCTCCTGTTAGAGTCTCCTGGAGCATGACAATGTCAATGTTCCGAGATCGCACGATCGCGTGGAGAAGGGCATTCCTCCGGGAAAAGCTGTTGATATTCCACTGTAGTATGCTTAGATTAGGAGCCATTGTGCTAATCTGAGTCCATTAAGTCTGCATCGTCAATGACGTCGACATAATCGGTCTCAATGTCCGACGCCCCAGTGTGGGTAACGTCAGACATTTCGGAGTCTGACACCTCCTTGGTGAGTTCCTCACTGATCGTGATTTCCTCACTGGACTCGTCACTGTCGTCAGAACAGGTCGAGCCATTAGAAGGGCTAGGTCTCCTGGGAGGTGGAGAACCCCTGGTCGCCTTGACCTTCACTCTGGATGGTCGTGGCCTCCTCGCCCTTTGGGGTTTGGGTTCAGGCTCTGCCAGTGTGGTCTTGGCCACAGGTTGGGTGGGGAGACAAGTCTCGCCCTGGGGGTTTGTGGGGAGAGGAGTCTCGCCCTGAGTTGGATTGGGTGTATAGGGCAGCGACAGTCTGGGTCATTGCCGTCACGGCGACCTTGCTCTGCCTTCTCCACCTCTTCACTGGTCCTTCCCAATGCTGTTGCTCCTGCCATCAGCAGGAGCGTCAAGTCATTCTCTTTAAACAGAGTTTGACTCTCCGCTCTTGGGGTGGCCTTTGGTGTGTTCCCAGACCCCTTCCAGGTCTGTTCCCGTCTTGGAACATCCACCAGGGCCGGAAACTTCTTTGTGTTGGAGGTGTCCGGTGGTGGTTTTGTTTTGGGCGGTGCTTCCTTCCTCTTAGGAGGGGGGGGAGCCCTTACCCCTTTGTTCTGCCCCCAGACATAAGTGCCTGGAGGGGCAGGAACAAAGTCTGGTCGTTTTGCAACGACTTCTTGCCGCCGAAGAGCTTCTTCTTTCCTAACGGAACATCCAAGGCTCCAGGCGTGGTGCTTTTTGTGGCAGTTGGGACACTTGGCAGTAGTGTCCCGCTTGCTGTCTTTGTGTGCTTTGAGGCATACCTCCCTGCTGTGTGCCTGACTACAGACACCACACTTCGGCTTTGCAGAGCAAGTGGCCTGGTGGTGTCCGTACTTCTGGCACATGAAGCAACGGAATGGGTCTGGGACATAAGTCCTGAGGTTGTAGGAGCCCCAATTACCAAGGTCCAAGGATGCAACTGGGGCTCCCTTCAAGGTGACCAGGACTTGCCTGGTTGGGTGCTTCCATTTGGAAAGTCGGGAAGCTCCCACCACTTTGGGATGGGCGGTGATGACCTCAAGGTCATACATCTGAGGGAAGCCAAGAAGCATCATCTTGGACTTCCTCTTATCAGAATTCAGGGCCGCCAAACTCACCTTCTGCTCGTCCAGGAGCTTGTCAGTCTCATGGAGGAAGGTGAGAGTGGACTGGTCCTTAGGGATGATTATCATGCCTTTATCTCTGGCAATTCTAATCGTCAGACGGCACTGTCTCTGGGTTTCCAGAGCCCGTACCATCTGATAAGCTTTGTCGAATCCCTCAGGCTTAGGGGGAACCCTAAATTGGGGGAAACGACTCAGGGCTACAGACTCGTCCTCTGAGTCTGTAGCTGGCCGAGGACGCTTAATGCCTGCCTACCGAACCGACGCCGGAATTTTGGCAGTGGGGCCAGCAGGGTTGGAGGGTCCTGTCTGGCTTCCATTTTTAGTTTGACTCGTCTTCTCAACAGACGCCAGAGACTTGTCAGTGCCAAGGGCTGGTTTGGAGGGTCCAGCCTGAGGCTCTTGGGTAGGCTTTCTCTGAACCGACGCCAGAGCCTTTCCCAACTTTCGACTTTCGTCACCAAGGACCTTGAAAGGTTCTAAGTTGACAGCTTTGGTCATCTTCGTTCCAGGTTCCTCAACGTGGGGGTCAGTCAGGGTTTTTTAGAGATAGATGCCATAGATATAATCGTTCAATTCATCCTCCCACGCCCCCACCCACAACAAGGGGAAGCTGTGCTCTGAGACTATGCTCAGAAGCCACAGGGGTGGTGGGAGGATATATGCAACCCCCACCTCGCATTGATGGCATTCGCAAATACATGCGATTGCCTGCAAGACAGGAGCTGCTTCACCCTAGCCTAGCTCAAAAGAGAGACCAGCCGATTGACCTAATCGAGCCGAGATCAGGCCACCTATCTTGCTGGAACAGAGGACCAAAGAGGTGTGTTGCTAGCCGCAGGGTGTACTCATACACGGCATCGCTCAACCTCCAGGACTCCCGTCTCCCAGCGCACAGGGGTGCCACGCACGGCAAACACGTGGGCAGATGTGTGCCCCTCTGGGGGGAGGACCATGGGGGGTGTAATCCCACCTACTAGATCAGCACCTAGGAACGCTTAGTCGTCCTTCCTCGGAGAATCAACCGCTAGAAGGCCACCTCAACGGGAGGGAGAGACTGAGGAAGAGA
>NW_028234418.1:23517986-23520486 GCF_977035675.1 Penaeus japonicus
CTCCTCTCCCTCTCTCTCTTCTTCCATCCCCCATCTCCCTCCCTCACTCTTCCTCTCTCTCTCTCTCTCTCCGCTCCTCTCGCTCTCTCTCTCCCCTCTCTCCATCTCCTACTCTCTCTCGTCTCTCTTTCTCTCCCCCTCCTCTCCTCGTCATTCCTCTCCTCCTCTCTCTACCTCTCTCTCACCTCCTCTCCTCGACGTCTCTCCTCCCTCTCTCTCTCTCTCTCTCGCTCCTTCTCAGTCTCCCTCCTTCATCTCTCTCCATCCTCTCTCCTCTCTCTCTCTCCTCTCTCTCTCTCCCCCCTCTCTCTCTCTCTCTCTCTCTCTCTCTCTCTCTCTCTCTCTCTCTCTCACTCCTCTCTCTCAGAACTTTCCTAGAGTTCATCTTTTGTATCTTACAGATCTTTGTTAAGGTAGAATACAAACTCCAGAAGGTCTTTCTATTGTAATTAATGACCTTCAGTGTGTATTAGTTTTGATTGCCTCATATCGCCACACCTATAGTCAATCAGTTCAAGTAGGCAAGGGAGGTTATAAAGCATTCATTTTCCCCTTTTTATGCTGCAGTTTTTCTTCATAATTATTTAAAGAAAAGAGGCATAGTCATTGTAACTATTATCATAGATATATATATTACTATTTGAGAAAAAGTCTGCGGTTTTATTGATGAGTTCTGTGAATGTAGGAAAACTTATATATATATATATATATATATATATATAGTATTATATATATATATACTATATATATATATATATATATTATATAATTATATATATATATATATATATATATATCTATTATATATCTATTCTAATTCTAATATTGTATATAATTATATATATATATATACTATATATATATATATATATATATTATATATATGGTATTTTGCGATCCTTCGATACAGTATTAAGGCAGACCCTCACTTAATTTTTTTTGAATTCCTTTGCATCATCCGCTTTTGACTATTTAGATGAGTGAAGCTTGGATTGCTTAGCAATAAGGACTGAAAAAAGTTTCTAAAAAGTAAAAATGGTTATTAGATGACAAGTATCATGTCTGTTATGTTTTAATCACTGTCTGTCTTACTAATAAACTGACCTGACATTGAAATAATTTTCCAGAATTTTACAAATTCTGCATTCGAGTATCTTCTAATCGTAGTTTAGCACAATCATTTACATGTTTTCTTAGTTGTTTTTATGTGTGAGTTGAGATAGATTGTTTTTTTTTTTTTTTTTTTTTTTTTGTCGATCAGCATCTTATCTTGTTAGTCAAGTCTTATCACGTGTAACATTTGACTTTTCCCACTGTCCAGTTTTTCCTCCTAAGATTCACAGAAATTGCAATTCTGATTACCATATATCTTTGCATGCATGACAGGTTATTTTCTTACTATTTTTGCGCAAGTTTTCCTTGTGTCTTGAAGTGGTTCAATCTTCACCATCCTATTAAAGCTTCAGAATAGTACACACTGTAAGCGAAATCAGATCATAAAGTTTATTCATCTGGGATGATAAAACGCTGCATTGACAGTGAACATTTAGTGTGCGGAAGAGTCGAAGTTGTTCAGCGGGAAGCTTTTTCTTTGAATTAATTTCATTCACAGAAGACTGGATCAGTCTGATAGGACTTGAATTGAGTAAGTACTGTGGCACACGACCAGTGCATTGCTTGCTAACTAACCAAGCGAGACACGAAGAGCTGATTGGGAATAAGTGGCGAGATTCCCCCCTCACAGAAAGACACTGTTCTGCAGTGAATTCGGATAGGAAATGACTCACACCGATTAGCGTTGCTCGAGTGTTGTCCATAAGGGGCATCGTTGGGTAAGTTCAGCATTGCGTGTCATTGGTGTGGTCGGGCAGTGCAATACGATGGCAGTCGTAACCAACTCTTGCATCAGAGAATCAAGAAATAATGATTGTTCTGACTATGTAACGGATCTTATCTAGAATCAGAAGAAATTGGACAAAATCTGCGCAAGAGTCAAATGATTGGAGTCTGTCGAGGAAAACATCAAGTGGAGAGTAAAGTGATTTCCTTCATTGAGATATAGCATCGAACTAAAATGTATATCAATGCCAAAATTAACTTAGTAGAGTGTGGTAGTATACATTACATTGGAGGAAGTAGGAGAAGAGGAGGGGAAAGTGAAGAGTGTCTAGAAGAGTGTCAATGATTAAGAAAAGGAGAATACTGCGAAGTGTCAGTCTATGACAGTTCCAGCCAAGAGATAGATTTTTGTTTTTTCTACTCTCTGCCGCGATAAAAGAGTGGTGAAATGCCCAACTAAAGAAAGAGAGACAATGAGTATTTTTTTTCTTTTTTTTTATCTGACACATGCAGAATAATTAAATGCATCACAAATACAAACATGGTGACGTGTACACTCAGATAACATAAAACATTGCCACAGTAAGACCGAAATAAAAGTCGTCGCTTTTCTTTTTCTTTCTTCTTTACGGACTTAAGATATCAAAAATGGATGAGCTAT
>NW_028234418.1:23557986-23572986 GCF_977035675.1 Penaeus japonicus
CATGTGTTCCCCAGGTGACTGGGCCACCTGCGTGGAGTGATCAACATTCTCCAGGAAGGAGATCCTCTGCTCACCTTGACTTTCTCCTTCCACTTTGGTCTGTTTCTGAGGCTTGGGTTCTGTTGGTGGTTGGGTGGGTTGGGGTATGTCTACCCAGCTCCTTAGCGACGATTTGCTTCTTTCAGGGCCGAGCCAACCTCAGATTGGGCTGAGCAGCCTTCTCCACCTCCTCACTGGTCTTCTATAAAGCCGAACTACCGGCGTCACTACTGTGGACAGCTGGAGCGTCAGATCCTACCCATAAATATGGAGGGGCTGACATGTTCTGAGGTTATATGTACTCCAGTTGCCTAGGTCTAGGGAGCTGACGGCGTTCCTCTTCAAAGTGATTAGAACCTGCCTAGTCAAAGTCTTTCCTTTCAACAGATGGGAAGCCTCAACAACCAGGAGATGTGAGGTGATCACATCCAGACCGGAAAGCCAGCTTGGCCCTCGTATCTTCTGGCTTGATCTCATTGATGCTCACCTTCCTTCCATCGGTGAGCTCTCTAGTTTCCCAGAAGAATTTCAGGGTGGTTCTATCTTTGTGGACAATAATTATGCCATCTTTACATGTCTTGCTATGCACCAGGACCTGTTAGTTCTCAGTATCCCTAACCAGATGGAAAGGACCTTCGAATCCCTCGAGTTTAGCTCGAACCTTAAATGGGACACTTCAGTTTGGGGATCCGGATTCTCCTCAGGCAAACAGCAATCTAGTGCGGGAGCAGGAGCAGTTGAGATCAATATGAGAACCGGGATCGGCCTAAGGTCGCGGAGAAGTGAGGTCATTGGCTGAAACGCCATGGAAATCAGCAAATCCCGGTTCGCTACAACAGTAGGAATTGATGTTTTGCAGCAGTCTGAGTAAGAAATTAACTGACTCCAATTTCCAATCTGAGGCTAGTAGTTTATTTTTCCAAACAAATGTGAAGTTGTCTACTATCGAATATATCTGAATAATATTTGAATTGCAATAACACTTTAGACATTGAAGAACTGTATCACCTAACGGTTTCCTTACTGTAGGGTTTTGATCACTGTGAATCATATTCTAAATGCATGAGCCAAAATACTAAGAGCATTATGATGCAAGTAATGTAAACTGATTAATAACAAATGATGATATGGCCTGTTGACCGATATATCGGTTAAATCACCAGTAGATCGATAATATATTATTGTATTTGATCTATAAAATACACACACACACATACATCGTATGATAATACAGTATGAATCCTTGCAAACTTTGACAGAGAGTTAAAAAGAAAATATTTCAATTGTAAAATGATAACAATGGGAACATTCGACAAAAGGTAATTGAGGAGTGAGACTTCACTTGTTCCTCTGAAACAATTTTACCTTCAAATCTTTTAAACATGCTTTTAAAGTCCATAAGGCCTTACGGGACGTACCACAACACTGATGAAAATGAAAATATAACAACCAAAGAAATAATGGAAAAATACTTCGTATGAGCCAAGGGCTAAAATGCCGTGTGAGATTCTTAAGACATGAGGATACACAAAATGAGAGAGAATGACACCTGCGGAAATGACGATACGAACCAGCCCCACGAACGAGTTACAAAGTTCTTAGGAAGAGAAGAATTAGTGGGCATAAAGTTATAAGACACCTAAAGCAACACGCAGTAGTGTATATGTAGTGGTATGCAAACTTCGTACATATTCAAAAGCCTAAAATGCTTATTCCCTCACACCTTTCTATGTTTTCGAAATGTGAAATATAGAATGCATTGTAAATCACACTAACATGCACATTTGGATGAATGAATAAAAACATATAATCGACATGAATTACTAGAAACGCCGATGGTAATAATAAAAGAAACAAATTGCAAAAGATTAGTGCGATATTCGAATAAATCTTATTTTACAATGCAAGTTGCCAACATTTTTTATGTTCAAAAAGTGACATGCAATATTGATAGATATTCAAGAAGTTGCACTTCTCACTCTATAGATTTAGTTGAAATTCTTGTTAGAGCTCTCGTGTTTTCATATATCTAAAGATATATTTTTATAAAACGAATCCAAGCAGGCAAATAAGTGAGACTATTTGAAATTCGGATCAGCTTATATTGGATACTTTAAAAAATATATATATATGAATGCGTTGTAACATGCCATTTTTAAAAATCAAATAATGCCACATTGTGTGCGTTCATTTTCATGAGGGCTTTATGTAAGTTTCGTCGGTTTCGAATGCTTTGGGATTGAGTGAATGTTGCAGCAGCCATACGAACGAGAAGCATAGCTCTGAACTTACAGAAGGAGGATACTTTGTTAGATGCACTGGTGCTTGTAAATGAATAACGACATATACGGTATATTACGAAGTAGTAAAGAGCTGAGAAGGCTGATTGAGGTCTCAGTATTCTTTGGGGGATAAGAACGTAGCTGGGCGCTCATTTTCCTAGAAGCAATTGTTGTCGGGATTTCTTACTCATACATGTTTATTGTGTGTGTGTGTGTGTGTGAGTGTGTGTGTATGTGAGTGTGTGTGTGTGTGTGTGTGTGTGTGTGTGTGTGTGTGTGTGTGTGTGTGTGTGTGTAAAATGATAGATATTCTGCATATACTTCTTAGAAAAAGATAAATTATGGTGAGAGAATCAATAGGACATGATTATGAAATTCATTGGTAGATGTGCACATTTAATCCATGAATATATGCATCTCCATTAGGAAGTATAAGCTAAAGCGATATTGAATGGTTATCCCATTTATGATTTGATATTAAGGTATGATATAGATGTGATTTTCAGTTTTGTCAAGGTAAGTGACTGGGACAATAGAAGCTGAATATTTACCCGTTAAGAACACGCAGTTTGTTATGGGCCCTCTTATACCCAGGGAAACACACTATCATAAAGTCTCCATGAAACAAAATTCATGACAGGGTCATCTTACAAATATTTCCCTGGTTTTACTTGTTTGTCGTGTTTCGTCTGCCTGGCTGGCAAAGAGAATTCTCATCAGCGGCTCTTCCTGGTCCTTGGTTTGATCTCCCAGAAGCCCCCTTTTTAGTGTCACACGAAGAGCGCAGATTAATATAAATAATCGATCTAGATACTGCTCAAGTTCGGCTTTGAAGTTAAAAAAAAGAAGTTTACCGCTGAAGTTGGAATAGTATGTATTTAAAGCTGAAGTTAGGTTTAAGAATGTTATTGAAGGTTGGGAGTACTTTCGAGGAATAAAGTACTCTTATAGACGTACCTGTCCAAAGGAAATTTGCATCAAGTGCTGACGATTATCGAAGCCATAAATGTATTTTAGAGCATTCATTTCATGTATGAAGTCATCTATTTTAGAAACAAATTTGGTCATACAGAAACAAAACAATTCTGGGACACTCGGTTAGGACATGTAAAATACAACACTTATAAGCTCTATGCGAATCCCAGAGTAATGATCAGAAGCACAGGACCGTCACCATTCAACAGATAAATAACAAAATCATTGGGTGAGGAAGGAACGACGATTTGCCTCAAGCACACCCAGCTGCCTGCAAGTACGAATGTTACTAGGGACGACATCAGCAAGTACAGATAGAGGATAAAATTGCTGCTTGCTTGAACTTGAGAGTTTTGCGTGGTAACATTACGCTTCAAATGATCTACCTAACTGCCTCTTTCCGTTTTCGTCTAGAATGTCAGAAATGGGAAAAAATATTACTAATTCCTCCTTGACATGCATGAAGACCTAACAATGATACCAGAAAGAACATTTGTATTCTTCGGTGCTAAAGCTATTAGCTAAGTTTCTGTGGTTGAGAAGCATCTAAGAACCAACTATTACGTGTACAGCTCATGGGAAGCATGGACAAACCTAAAGAATAAAACAAAGTGTGAACATTCAAAAGCTTGCGACACATATTTAGCAACCAACATATGAAATTCAAAAGTTTGTAACACTTAAGGATGAATATTATATCGAGGAAAACAAACATACAGCACTCAGACACCAACTCATCAACATACAAGAACACCAAGCACACCTCTAGGAGAACAAGAGCTGAGACTTTCCATTACTTGATATCCATTAGGGTGCCGTGGCAGAAAAAAGGCAAGGGGATCGACATACAGATGCTATGGCAAACTGACTCTTGGCGTAAATAATGAAAGACCTTTTGCATGTTCCCTGAGTCATGTCACTTCAAGGTTTTTAGGACAAGTGGTCCTTTATACATACTATTGTTTTTCGACTTGAAAGCAGTGTTTGATTTATTCGGAAGAACTGGGATTCCTCTAAGATTTATATTTGTTTCTCTTTAATTACTCTTTTGCTTAAACAGTGTGTGTGCGTGTGCGTGTGCGTGTGCGTGTGCGTGTGCGTGTGCGTGTGCGTGTGTGTGTGTGTGTGTGTGTGTGTGTGTGTGTGTGTGTGTGTGTGTGTGTGTGTGTGTGTGTGTGTGCGCGCGCGTGTGTGTGTGTGTTTGTGTGTGTGTGTGTGTGAATTTATGCAAATGTGTATATATATAGATACAGACTTATATACATACATACAAACGAGTACACATGCAATTTTCAAGACAGATTGTGTGGAGAGATTGTAAATAGTTAGATGCAAGTAATAAAATACAAATATAATTTGGCTTCGCATATATACCTCGCTAGGAAAATCGTTTCATTAACATCCAAGACCGATGCATATACAATATTGCATCTTCTCCGTGTTTTTTTTTTTTTTTCTTCTTTTCTTTCTTTTTTTTTCTTTCTTTCTTTCTTTTTACGGAATGTCAGTTATATTTCCTTTCATGATGCTTCTCAGTCGGAGCATATAAGAATAATGTACTTAATAAGAATCTATCTTGCGTTTGTTATAGTTTCCCTTCCTACATCCTTGACTCCTGGCTTCACTCACCCTCTGCCAGGTACTTAGGATTCCAATTAAAGGATACTTTTTCGTATATTTTATTGTCGTATTTAAATATGTTATTTATGTAAATGTTCCTCTTCCTCGAAGCCGCTTCTTGTTGTATTGTCTGTATTCATTAAGGATCATATTAGGTGTATCAAGTGAAAGAAATATGAAGCGAGTCTTGCATAATGAGATAAGATGATAGTGCTGTCGATGAAATGTGTGTCTCATTGTATTTGCTGGAGGCTGTTTTTCGACTGATATGATTTTTTTTTTTTCTTTTTTTTTTTTTTTTTACTTCCATTTTCATGATTATGTGTTGTGTATCCAAGAATTCACAACTTCTATTCCAGTCCGATTGAAATGTCACACTTTGGGAAGGCAGAGATCAGAAAGTAGGCTTTCTCGTTCAACTTCATCTCATACAAGTAAGCGCCATGGTGATGGAGGTCTTTATACTCTTCATTATAGAAGTAAATAATTATATCCATCACTTGAAGGACACTTTCACCTCCTGTTAGTTCGACACCCAGTCCTGTGTCCATGAATGCTTTTTTGGCCCACCAACAGTGCGCTTTCATGTACTATATCGGCATCGTGGTTGTGAAACGAAATATATTCGAACTACAATTTTATAGGTAATGTGGGTCAGGTAGCAGAATGGAATTGTTTATTTTCTCATCAAAGATATTCTTGTTATATTTAATAGTGTGAGAGGCTGCTGGTGTATAATATGGGAATTAGAGCGTGAACAACAAAGTTGATAGTTGTGATAATGAATATGAAAATGTACCCAAAGTATAGATAGTTTTTTTTTTTTTTTAAATTTCAAAGAAAATAAGCAATTAGTAAGAGACGTTTCATCATTTTCCTAATTGGAGTTTTGAGTTTACAGTTATCAAAAAAAATATAATTACATGTTTAATGTAAGGAAGTTTATAATGATAAGTTCTTTATGCGCTTACTGTTATTACATCAGAAAAAAAATTGATACCTACAAAATCCATCACTTCATGTGGATTGGAAACGGTTAACATCAAGAAATAAATAGTAATAGGTTTTACGTCAAATAACAGTTATTTTCTTGGATTTACGCTTTGCATAATGTTCCACACAGTGTCAGCTTTTCTTTCTATTTTCTCTCTCCCACCGTTTTTCATTCTCTCTCTCTCTCTCTCTCTCTCTCTCTCTCCCTCTCTCTCTCTCTCTCTCTCTCTCTCTCTCTCTCTCTCTCTCTCTCTCTCTCTCTCTCTCTCTCTCTCTCTCTCTCTCTCTCTCTCTCTCTCTCTCTCTCTCTCTCTCTTTCTCTGTCTCTCTCTATTCCCCCTCTTTCTCTCTCTGTGTTTCTCAAACCATGATTAATCATCATTATTGTTTGCTTCTATTCAGAGAAAGAGAGAAATTGATTAAGAGAGAGGGAGAGGCTGAATGAGAAAGATATTAATAGAAAGAGAAAAAAGAAACAGGAGACAATGCCCCAGTAAATGATTCCAAGGACTGAGAATCATCTGGCTTTCAGTGTACAAAATGTTCCTCTGTGTTGTTCGTACAAAACATAGCACAGTCGACCTGCCCTCGACATTAGTCATGGGAATCGGGCAATAGTCTGCCTCTGTCTGTAACTTACTCTTAATTAAAAGCGTGAATTCGCAAAGCTCACTCTCGTTCACAAATTTCATTATCAAAGTGGCAAGAATACGAAATATGGGGATAAGGGTTCCACAATCTCATCGATGGAGAACACCTGCCTGTGGGAGGCGATGGACATCACAATCCCTTTCACCCTCCCCCCCCCCTAACCCCAGCCACACGTCACCCCATCCCTACACCCTCGCCCATTGGGCACTCGTGGCAGAGCTGTGCGGACGTGGAGGGAATTACTCTTGGCGTGGTAGTCGCACCCACGGATTCGTGTGCACTTCCCTCCCTCTTGCCCAACGAGTGCTTGCAAAATCGACGCCAGTTGCGGATTCAGCCATGCAGCTCTTTTACTTGATATATATTTTTGCCCTTCCCTTATTCCTTCTTTTGAAAGGAAGATGCACGCGTGGCAGTCTTAAGTAGGAGTGCGGCTGGCTCTGAAATGATGCGCTCGTGTTGGATGCCCAAGGCCGCTCGTTTACCAAACAAGGCGTGATGAATCGATTACGTGGTCAGGTTGGCAACTACTGAGGAGGATTCGCGTCGTTACACGAACTCTAGAAGTTGTTCACTTTCACGAACGAATGGAAAAAAACGAGCTTACATCAAGTCCCTTCTCCGTCTTACGATCCCTCTTCTTTAACTACCTTTACCCCTCTCTCTCACTCTTGCTCGCCCTCTATTTCTTCATCATCTCCTATTCGTCATCACTCCTCCTCATCTCCTTCTTCTCTCTCTTCATCCCCTCTCGTCTTCCCACATCCTCTTTATCTGTGTGTCACTGCTTCTCATTTTGTTCTTCCTCTCCTTATTCTTTTCGTCAAAAGATCATTGACTTTCCTTTGAGTAACTATTTTTTCTTTTTTTCAGGTGGCTCTTTAGTGGATATTCAGCGATCATAACTAAACTAGAGAGGTATGTACTCTTTTGATCACTGTTATGGAAAAAAGTTACTGAAATTTTATGGGTGGGTTGCCCATGGCTCAGGTACCAAGGGGTTTGATTCTGACAGTGATCCGGATTCTTCACCGTTGCAAGTGCCCAGAAAAGGGTTCTACTACTAACTGGGATTTTTTAAAATCAATATTTGATGTGGATATCTGTGTTTTGAACACACACACAAACACACACACACACATCTATATAGATAGATGTGTGTGTGTTTGTGTGCGTGTGCGTGTGCGTGTGTTTATATTCTTAATCAGCAGGAAAATGAAACACCATCCGTCCCTCACCACTACACACAGTAACATCAGGTTTCGCGTGTCTGGCTAATACACTACGCGCCGTGAACCTAGAGCCTCCAAAGATAACCTCTCAAAGGTCATGATAACTGTCTCTCCCTCAAGGTCAAAGTGGCCTGAGGGACGGGATGGACTCATTAGACTCCTTGAAGCTGTTAAGTAAATGAATGATGAGCAGTTCTTAAGCGTGGCGTAAGAAGACTCTGTGCCCGCGATCCCTCGCTGAACATGTGATCGACGCCGGGAAGGGGTCTGGCCACTTTCAGGCGGACGCACAAACACACAAACGCACATTCTCTTTCGCTTTGCTATAAACACACACACACACATACACACACACGCGCGCGCGCACACACACACACAGACACATACACATACACACACACACACACACACACACACACACACATATAAGTGTGTGTTATGTGATTTCCTTTTATAATATTTACGCTCTATGTTGATGGGAATAAACTTGCAGTCACGAGAAACAGGGATAAAGTCTATATTCGATCCAGACCATTAATTCAAATGATTTATCGAGACTAATAGCATGCCAAGGAATATATAGAACCATAAAGTTGAAAGTTTAAGATTAAGAGTTCTATTACTCTAATGTGATTCCTCAAATGTTCAATGCCATCTGCAGTAAAGAGAAAGAAAAATATAATTTATGCAGGATGAAATTAATAAATAGACAGATATATAAGTGGTAGAATGCGCACCTAAAAAAAAATATTGGAGACCAGGAATGCTGTTACGTCATGATCAGAAAGAGCCATGCATGATTCAGTCACGAGAGAATTCGAGCCAGTAAAAGGTTTTATTTTCATCGTTTGAAATTAGCGTTGGCTAAATCGCTTGTATTCTGCTCTGTGCTAACTTTGGGCGGCATCTATTGACTTTTACCCCTTAGGGAAAGTAGTATTTTATTACTGGAATCCATCTGAATAGAAATTGCAAACAAATGTGTGTAAATAGTTCTAAATATTTGGTATGAACCAGTTAGCTTAGTCGAGCTAACATGCGACCATAGGCCTTAGTTAGATAAGGGATGAAATCTAAAATCTATTGATGTAGAATAGAGTTAGTTTACAGGCGAGAATGAGGTCAGTTGACAAATTTAATTTTGCTTAATCATTAAGCCTTTTCTCTCGTTATCATTCTCGCTATTTATCTCTCTCTCCTCTTCGTTTATGAAATGATTTTCTCTTCGACTAGAATCATTACAGACTACATCTGACACTTTTGCAGGCAAGTATATGGAATGTATTCTTGATAGCAAAAGCCATTACGAAAGCACTCACACAGAAATGCATTTATATTTTCCCAAGGAAAATATACTGTCTCTTTTGAATTGCGTACGTACCTCTACACACACACACACAGGCATGAATATACATACATATATACTATATACATATATATATATATGTGTGTGTGTGTGTGTGTGTGTGTGTGTGTGTGTGTGTGTGTATATATATATATATATATATATGAAGTCATATAATGATTTCATATATATATATATATATATATATATATATATAACTTGTTATGTAATAATATATATATATAGAAGATATATAAAATGATCTATATATATCTATATATATATATATTACATATATAATATATAACCTATATACGCACGTAGCGTCAGCACTCCAATTTATATATATATAATACACATGTGTATATAACATATATCGATATTATATAGTAATACAACCACTAATATAGATATATAATGGAATATATACCACATGGTATATATATATATACATATACAGATATATATATATATATATTACCATATATAAATAATATATATATATATACTGTATGTATATATACTATACTAGTTATATATAGATATCATATAATACTATATCACTAAAGATATATATATAAATATAAATATATATATTATAACTATATATATATGTATATATATTATGGGGGGTGGGTGGGGTGTGTTGGGTAATTTATATGTCAGTATATAGATATATATACATAAATATGTTATATATAATAGCTACTATACATATATGTATATAGTTATGTGTGTGGGTGTGTGTTGTGTGTGGGTGTGTGTGTATATATTCTACCGATAGTATATACTCATATATATATACAAAGAAGTGAGAGATAAAATATAATATATATACCTATATATATATAGTACCTATATATATATATCCATATATATAATATATATATATATATATAATATCTATTTTATATATATATATATGAATGAGATTATATATATTACGAGAGAGAGAAGTGTGAAGTGAGAGAGCACGAGTGAGGGAGAGAGAGAGTGGATAAGAGAAGAGATGAGACATGAATGTGAGAGTGTATTTGTCAGATAGATAGAGAATGAGATGAGAGAGAGGGATATAGAGTAGATAATAGACCATATAGAGGATCGAGAGATAGATAGATAGATATATATATGCTAATTTATATCTAAAATATAGTTATAGTTAAATATTTATAGCTATAGTTATTAGATATAGAGTCAATAGAGGAGAGAGAGGTAGTTACATAGATATAGATTTAGATAATATATAGTATGATATATATATTTATATATATCGAGATGATATTATAAATATAAGTATAGATTTAGAAGTATATAGTGAGATAGAATATATATATATATATCTAGAAATATCTATATATATATATATTAGTATATATTATTCAGATATATATATCGCTATATATGAAATGATGGTAATAATATATATACTATCACCATATACTTAAGTAAATGCATATAATTATATGCATAATAGAATATATATTATATATATATATATACACAAATATATTATATATATAATATATCTATAATAAATACTTATATATAAGCACACACACATCACACACACACACATACACACACACTCAGAGATATATATATATTTATAATATAGTTATATATATAGATATATATTATATTATATATAGATATATAATATTATATATAGATAATATATATATAGATTATATAATATATATATATAGAGACAGTATATTACATAGATATATATATATATATATATATAGATATATATATAGATATTTTATATATACATAGAACAAATATATAAAATTAGTATATAAAAAGGTATTATTATATATATGTATATATAATATATTATATAATATATATTTTATTTTTATATTATATATATATTTTTTTTTTCGTGTGTGTGTGTGTGTGTGTGTGTGTGTGTGGGTTTTGTGTGTGGTGTGTTTTTGGGGGTTCTGAAATCTCCCCATAACCCTCCTTTAGCATCCCCCTTTTCCCTTGCTACATTCGAAAATTTTCTCCCTCTCCCCCCCTTCCCCTCTTCTTCTGTGGCGAGGTACATCCATCCAAAGAAATTTCTTTCTAACGTCATTTTGATTTCTCTGCACGTTCCTACCATCTCTGCTGAATGTCTGACTTTTTTCTGACTTATTGGGTTCACTTTTCGAATCCTCTCTTAGTCACAGTCCCATTTCCTACCCTGACTTACTTTTTAGGTATTGATACTCTTTCCTATTTTAGCAACATACCTGGTCGTGACATTAGTTGGTGCTTAAGCTTCCCAGGATATTATTTCCACCTCTCTTGCTATCTTCCTTTTCCTCCTGGTCTCTGTTATCGTCGCCCAGTCTACAAGCAATAAAAGACTCTTGCCTTAATGTATTCCCAGATGCTTCACTAAGCTTTGGTTTAGCTTAGCTTTTGCTTTTACTTTGCAGTGTACCTGCGGGTATTGTTAAGCTATCCTTCCTCCTGTAATTACCTCCATGAGGTTCTCGTTTCACATGAAATTTTATGAACCTGTGTACTTTTCTAATATATATATATGAATATATATATATAATATATATAATATAATATTTTTATAATAATTTAATATAATTTATTTATGCATAAATATATTATAAATATATATATATATATTTATATAAATATATATAATATATGTTTTGTGTGTTGTGTTTGTTTTTTGGTGTGTGGTGGTGTGTGTGTACATAAACATACATTATATATATATAAAATATAATATATATATATTTATATATATATATATATAAAATTATATATATATATTTACATATATATAATATAAATAATATATATGTAAAGTATATTAATATAAAATAAAATAGATATAATATATATACCTAAAATTTATAAAATAAAATTTATATATTAAAAATATAATATTTGGTGTGTGTGTTGTGTGTTGGGTGTGGTGTGTTGGGGTGTGGTAATTCATACATTATACTCTATATCTTTCCTCCCGGCTGAATGCGCTGTGAGATTCACATTAAACTTGCAGAATTTTCCGTTGAAAATAGCTATGCAATGAAGAGAGTCCTGGCAGAACCCCGGAAGCCGGTCTGACCTCCGAGTGGGTTTTGTGTTGCGTCATTCTCATTGTCGGGTTTGAGAGGTCGCTCTGCTCACAGGGAGGGAGTCTTCATCTTGTATCTCAACTGGTTATTACTAGTACTTCACACTAGCTGCTCTCTCTCCATGAAATGCGTGGTATACATCGTCGTTGCCCCTATTCACGCTATTCACCTTTTTCTTTTTTACATGTTTTCCCCCCCTTTTTTTCTTTTTTCCCCATCTTTTTTTCCCCGAAAGTGGGTTTTAGAGTATAAAACTTTTTCTACTTTTTACAATTTCCTTTTCATCCCCCGCTCTAAACCTCTTTGATAAAAACCCAAACCCTCACCTTATAAAAAATTCCCCCCCATGGGCCCTTTTCCCCTTTCCATTCAAACCATAGCAAAACAGATTGCCTTCTCGGCCCAGATCTCTTGCCTTGTTTTCCCTTTATGTTACCTACTACAGACACAGGACGTCTACCTTTCTCCTTTCCACCATACCTGCAGTCTTTAGCACACCTTACTGCAACATTCATTGTTCTTGCTCGCAGTTCCTTTATCTCTCTCTCTCTCTCTCTCTCTCTCTCTCTCTCTCTCTCTCTCTCTCTCTCTCTCTCTCTCTCTCTCTCTCTCTCTCTCTCTCTCTCTCTCTCTCTGTCTCTCTCTATTCCCCCTCTTTCTCTCTCTGTGTTTCTCAAACCATGATTAATCATCATTATTGTTTGCATCTATTCAGAGATAGAGAGAAATTGATTAAGAGAGAGAGAGAGGCTGATGAGAAAGTATTAATAGAAAGAGAAAACGAAACAGAGGCCAATGCCCCAGTAAATGTTTCCAAAGGCCTGAGAAATCATCTGGCTTTCAGTTCAAAAGTTCCTCGTGTTGTTCGTACAAAACATAGCACCGTCGACCCCTGCCTCGACCATCGTCCATGGAATCGGGCATCGTCTGTCGGTCTGTAACTTACTCTTCTTAACGCGTGCATTCGCACATCTCCATCTCGTTCACAAATTTCATTATCAAAGTGGCAAGAATACGATATATGGGGATAAGGGTTCCACCATCTCATCGTGGCGCAACAACCTGCCCTGAGGGAGGCGATGGACATCACAATCCCTTTCACCCTCCCCCCCCCCCCCCAGCGCCCAGCCACCCGTCACCCCATCCTACACCCTCGCCTTTGGGCCCTCGTGGCCGAGTGTGCGGACGGGAGGGAAATTACTCTTGGCGTGGGTAGTCGCACCCACGGATTCGTGTGCCACTTCCCTCCCTCTTGCCCAACGAGTGCTTGCAACTCGCGCCAGTTGCGGATTCAGCCTGCAGTCTTTACTTATTTATCTTTTTGCCCTTCCCTTCTTCTTCTTTTGAAGGAAGATGCACGCGTAGCAGTCTTAAGTAGGAGTGCCGGCTGGCTCTGAAATGATGCGCTCGTGTTGGATGCCCAAGGCCGCTGTTTACCAAAACAAGCGCTGATGAATCGATTTACGTGGTCAGGTTGGCAACTACTGAGGAGGATTCGCGTCGTTACACGAACTTAGAGTTGTTTCACTTTCACGACGAATGGAAACAACGAGCTATACACAAGTCCTTTCCGTCTTACGATCCCATCTTTTTAACTACCTTTACCCCTCTCTCTCACTCTTGACTCGCCTCTATATCTTCATCCCTCTCCTTTCGTCAACACACCTCTCATCTCTTCTTCTCTCTCTTTCCTCCCCTCTGTCTTTCCACATCCTCTCCTTCTCAGTGTGTCACTGCTTCTCATTTTGTTCTTCCTACCCTAGTCTTTCGTCAAAGATTCATTGACTTTCCTTTGAGTAACTATTTTTTTTTTTCAGGTGGCCTCTTTAGTGGGAATAATTCAGCGATCATAACTAAACTAGAGAGGTATGTACTCTTTAGATCACTGTTATGGAAAAAAAAGTTACTGAAATTTTATGGGTGGGTGCCATGGCTAGGTCCAAGGGGTTTGGATTCTGACAGTGATCGGAATTCTTCACCAGTTGCATGAGGCGCCCCGAAAAGCGTTCACTATAATGGGATTTTTTACAATCAATATATGATGTGGATTCTGTGTTTTGAAAACCACACACACCCCAAACACACACAAACACAACACACACATCTCATATTATAGATAGATGTGTGTGATGTGTGTATTGTGCGCGGTGCGTGTGGTGTGTTGTGTTCTTAATCAGCAGGAACATGAACCCATCCGTCCCTCACCATACACACAGTAACCTCAGGTGTCGCGTGTTGGCTACAACCTACGCGCCGTGAACCTAGAGCCTCAAAGGATAACCCTCTCAAAGGTCATGATAACTGTCTCTCCCTCCCAGGTCAAAGTGGCCTGAGGGACGGGATGGACTCATTAGACTCCTTGAAGCTGTTAAGTACTGAATGATGAGCAGTTCTTAAGGTGGCGTAAGAAGACTCTGTGCCCGCGCTTCCCTCGCTGAACCGGTGATCGCCGCCGGGAGGGTCTGGCCACTTTCAGGGGACGCACACACCACACGATAACGCACATTCTCTTTCGCTTTGCAATAAAAAACACACACACACTTTCCACACACACGCGGCGCGGCACACAACACATAGACACAACACCCCCACACACCCACACAACCACACCCCCACACCCCCACCCACACAAACAAACACCACACACACACCAACACACAAACTATAAGTGTGTGTTATGTGATTTCCTTTTATAATATTTCGCTCTATGTTGATGGAACAAACTTGCAGTCACGAGACACCGGGTTAAAGTTTATATCGAATCCCAG
>NW_028234418.1:23702986-23705486 GCF_977035675.1 Penaeus japonicus
CATCCCTCCCTCACTCCGCAAAGGACATGCCCGCCGACAGTCACATCATCCAACTCAGGACATCCCTCAATGTCCGGCGTCTCAGCAACTAAAACTTCTAAAAGGGAGCGCATCCCTCTCCCTAAAGACCCAAGTGTTCATGCAGTCACGGAGTCAGACACGCCCGACGGCCTCACACCTGCAGGAACACCTGTGTCCTCTCACTTACCTTCATCAGCAGTACATAGCTTCCCAACACCAGACTCCCCCACCCACGCTAACCAGTTGTCATTTACGCGTCAGCCCAGACAGACGAGCGGTTATCACTCATCAAATCAGGCCTCCAGCCCTCCCTTGCCGCCCCACCCGCGATCCACCGCCACGCACCCCACGACCTTCCCCTCCCCTCCACCCCTCCCCGACGCCCCCCTCTCTCCTCGCCTCAATCGCACACCTCCAGTACCGACCTCTCCAGCTCCCCCACTCCCTCTCTCTCCCCCTCCGCTCCCGCCCTCCCCGCCGCCTCTCCCTCCCACCCCTCCTCTGCCAAGCTCAGCGCCACCCCTTCCGGAATCCCCTCCTTCTCCTGCCACTTTACCTTTAACCCAAGACATCGCCCTGCCGCCAGGATTCCCTCCCCTCTCAGACATCCGCACTTCCTCCCCTCCTTCCTCTCCTTACTCTCCCAGAACCCTTCCGTCCTCGCCCACCTCCCCCGCCTCCCCCCCGTCGCAAGCCGACTCTCCTCCGTCTCCTACGGCGTCAGACTCGTCGCCTCTCTTGTCTCGCTCTCCTTCGCCCGCTCCGCCCGAAGGCCGTACGACGCCGCACCTCTATGACGAGGCTGCCTGCGCGGACGACGTGGGGCTCGTCTCGCCAGCTGGCGACCTTGCGGGGGGACCAGTGCTTGATGCTGAGACCGACGCTTTGCGCAACACAGAGTCTGGCACATATGACACTCAGCTCAGCAATACCTCGTGCAACGTGAAGGTTCAGTCACTCAGCGAGGTACCTAATTCTTCGGAATCTGAACCTTCTTTAGGGCATGAAACATCACCAGATGAAGGTCTTGAACCAGCGTCTGGCACAGGGTATAAATCTTCGCTAGAATCTACAACAAATGAAAGACTTGAAGCCTCATCTCGGTTGGAATGTGATCCAGTGCCATTACATGAATCCTCTCCGGTTGACGAGGATGAACCCACATTAATACACGAACCTTTAGACGAAGAATACAAAGAAACAACACAAGCAGGGTATAACCAAGGGTCACTATCACCAGTCGTTGAACACACTGGTGAGATAGGATCTGCGATAGACGCTGGATACCCTTCAGTGCCAGGAATAGTACATGGTTTACCTTCAAGTGCTAGTGACAATGTAGAACAGACTGAAGTGGAAAAAGTAATTGAAAGTGAAGCGGAGAAAACTGTCGAAGTTGAGAATGAGCAAAGTTATTTTCCGTCGATTACTGAGACAGAATCATGTGGAAATGGAAATATTTCGGAGGACAACCACGAGGTAAATACCTCTGTAGGTACAGAGGAAAAAATAATGAGTGATACCCAAGGACATTCCAAAGATGATGAATCGGTGACTAAAACCAGTGAGGGTAGTGACGAGAAGGTCCACACGACCACAGAATCAGAGGCCGATGTGGATCAAAACTGTGATAAAGATGAAGAACAAGGGAAAAATAAAATGGATTCAGGCAAGGGACCTGTGAAAATCAAGTTCAGGATCCGATCAAAGGCACACAAACAACCGCCACTCAGCCAAGAAAAGCAAGAGTGCAATAAGGAAAATGGCATACCGAAAATAGTATTGACGCTGAAAGGAAATGGGCCCAATAAAGAATATTCTTGCTCAAATAGGTTAAGGAATGAAGGCCAGAGTGGACCTGGCGAAAACTTTAACTTTAAAAAGCACAAGTCAAAGAAGGACAAGAAACAGAAAGGGAAATACAAAGGTCGGAATAAAAAGGGTGTGAAGCTCAATAAACACAAAAGACACGTGGAATTATTCGGGGAAGACAGTAACGACTCCCTGGAGATCGTCAGCGACCAACTAGCCGTTGTCAATGGTTGTGGCGACACCACTAGCCGAAAGACCCCTCCGATTCTGCAAAATGATTCGCAGGAGCCTCTGGCCTTGCCCACACTGGGTGAGTCTCCCTACCCTAGCGATGATGAGTTCCCACCACTTCCTGTTCAGAAGCACTCTTATGCCTTTAGTGTCAAAGTCGAAAGAATTTGTGAAAAAGTCAAACATAGTCCTACTAATGATTCTTTAGATGACTCACTCTCCGATTCTTTGCCAGATTTGGAACCTCTCCAGAATCCAGACATTGACTCTAGTATCAACCGTGAAACCCCTGAATTGCCGAAGAACAAAGAAGTTTCGGAAGAGCCTGCCTCTAAAGATATGATCATACAGGATGATGGAATGGACACTGAAGGGGTTCCTCAGGACGATGACGTTAATGATACTGATGTTTCTGGGTCTCAGACGGTAGATACTG
>NW_028234418.1:23735486-23737986 GCF_977035675.1 Penaeus japonicus
CTCTCTCTCTCTCTCTCTCTCTCTCTCTATATATATATATATATATATATATATATATATATATATATATATATATATATATATATATGCATATATATATATCATCTATCTATCTATCTTTCTATCTATCTATCTGTATATATTTATCTATAACTATCTACGCATCTTTCCTACCCATCTCTCCCTCTATCTCTCCCTGTGGACTTTGAGGTGCACCCGACGGTACCAAATGTGAGCTATTATGTGAGCTTTTATCCTGAGTGGGAACATGTCGTTTGCTCACAACGTGAGCATTGTTGTCAGTTCTCAGCCACAGCTTTTTATTGGCCTAATACTACACTTGCCTCCGAAGCGAAGTTAGAGGAGGGGTCCTTTAAGGTCAAGGTCATGAGATAGTCTATCATGATCTGCCTTGGCCTGACTCCTTTACCTCGTGTACGTCTGCTCTTATTACCTGGGCCTGTACTGACACTAGCAACCATTGGACAGTTTTATCTTCCCCTAAGGCATATGAACTGACAAATATAGCTGTTATAACGGAGGCGAACAAATGTAAGTCACATAGCGAATGGGCGTATGTGATGAGATAATGGTAAAGACGATGTGTAGAGTGAAGTTCACAGACGTTCCCAGCTATGCTAGATTTGGAAAAGCTGTCGCAATAAGATTTTGACAATGCTTTCGACTCGCCACGCTTATGACCGGTGGCAGCCGTAACCAGGTGTATCTAGTCATTGCGAAATCGTAACCAATAAGAAAGGTTCTGAAACCCTCACTCCCTTCCAATCCCAGCGTCCCACAACCCATCTTCTTTTCTCATTTCATTTATTTTCTTTGTACTATACCAAGTAAGACGTCCCCCTTCTTCTTCTTCTCCCACAAAGGGCATGTAACAGAATCCTATCCCGGTTCGTTTATGTCGTTGGTGTGTGACGATGTTGAGAGTCCTGTTCTGTCGTCCTCTGTTGACTGTAAAGAGAGCATGCATTCTGTCGTGCCCTGTGTAGTTCAGCCGCCAGGACCTCCTCTGTGTCCATCCACTGTCTCGGATAAGGGTGAGTGCCTGTGGCTGGAGGATACGAGTGTTATTACTTTTCTTATTGTTATTGTTGTCATTGGTGTAAGTAGTATTGTTGATATTGCTATACTTATCATTATTGTTGTTGCTGTTGTTGTTGTTTCTGTGTTGATTATTTATTTGAGCAATTAGCATTAAATATCACACATATTTCTCCTTTTTCCCCTTTATTAAGTCCATATATGTGAAGTATTTTGCACGAGTAAGGGTTTTGTCAGGTGTAGAAAGGATGCAACATATGGTTTGCACATTTTATTTGAGTGTGTTGTGCATGTAGACTCACTCTCACTCTCTCTCTCTCTCTCTCTCTCTCTCTCTCTCTCTCTCTCTCTCTCTTCTCTCTCACTCTCTCTCTCTCTCTCTCTCTCTCTCTCTCTCTCTCTCTCTCTCTCTCTCTCTCTCTCATCGAATATATATATATATATATATATATATATATATATATATATATATATATATGTGTGTGTTGTGTGTGTTGTGTGTACATGTGTAATATATATATATTTATATATAAAATATATATATATATAAAAAATATATATATATATATATACATATACATTGTGTGTGTACACACACACACACACACACACACACACACACACACACACACACACACACACACACACACACACACACACACACACACACACACACACACACGCACGCACGCACGCACGCACGCACGCACACGCACACACATATATAAGATATATACATACATACATATATGAATATATACACATACACATGGACATGCACACACACTAACGTGTTTTGCTGATTTACTGTCACTATAAAACCCACTGTATTACTGGAAACTTTGTAGTACCATTATCATTACAATCCTTATTCTTGTTTTAGTGCTCGTAGAATTCTAACGCCCATTGCCTTGCTAAAACTATCATCTTCACTTTTACTCTTATTGTCATTGCTTCCATTTCTACATTACAATTAACACAGTATTAATGCAAATCACAATGAGGATAAAGAGGATATAGAATTCTTACTATTATTATTATCACCATCCTTCTTACCACTTTTATAATGTTATGATATTAAAATGGTGATTTACGAGCATTACATTTGGTATATCTATATTTGCAGTATGTTTTATCCTTTAAAACAAATGTATTATTTTCTTAGATAATAACAAAGCACACACACACACACACATATATGAATGTATCATGCATCTAGTAACTAATATTGGGTTAAAACTCCGCATTTCATTTTATTCATTTTTATTATTATCATCTTAAATGTGAAGATTGATAATATTTGTGAATTAATATGCTTTTTATTTATCAATAGGTCCAGTTGGTCTCCAAAGAACAAGCAGTATTACTTCAAATACTTCATCGTCGCCAGCAACAAGTCCTGGCCTTAGATTCTCACATAAACACGTTCTTCTCAAGCGAG
>NW_028234418.1:23750486-23760486 GCF_977035675.1 Penaeus japonicus
AACAAATTGCTTTTTGTGACCTTATACTAGAAAATCTATTTGATTTCTCATCCTTTTTTTCTATTAACTTTTCTCCATAAGCTCCATATGAGGTATCATAGGGGAAAAAACAGCTTTTATATTATGGTTATACCATGTTCAAAATAATAAAAATGAAAATATCTTTTTCTTTTTTATGTCTACATCCATTTTTTTTTTTTCATAGAAAATAAATAAAGAATACATAAAAATACATGATATATATGTAAACATATTTACATTATCTTACGAGTTGCTGCTATTTTGAAGTGTAGCATGATATGGACTGAAACAAGTAGCACACAGTGCTACATATACTTGCAAACATTGTGGTTTCTCTGTAATGCTTGCACCATTGGTACTTCCCTCCCAGGTTCATCCAAAGGGTATGAGCAGGATTGGATCTGCCTCGTGAGTCTGAAGCTGAGTGGGGAGAGATCGCACTGGTGTCCCAGCACGATCAGGGGTAATACCTCTCCTCCACTCCATCATCCTCGTCAGGTGCTGGAGCAACTGTGCAATGAGCTGGATGCGGAAGTCCAGCTGAATCATCTTGCCTCCTAGCCACCTATGCACTGCATGTGCATTCACAATGGCCATATTGAGCAGATTATAGAAAATCTTGATAAACCACTTATTTGTTTTCCTGGTTGCATGGTAAGACTGGGCCAGCTGGTCACTGGTGTTGACCCCCTTCATCCTGTAATAATCGATGGCACAGAGGGGTTTCGTTTTTACCTCCCCTCTTCTGTTGGGAGGGAGGTTGATCATTTTGTCCCCTTTGTGCATGGTGTACAAAATATTTATTTGTTTCTTATCCATCCATTCCATTGACAGCAATCCTGCTCTAGATGTCCTTACATCGATGTTACCCTTTCACTGAGAGGTCTTTCAGCATGAATTTTCTATTTAGCCTCACAGTGCCAACAGCCTCTGTTTTCAGGACTGAGAGTCAGGGAAGAATACCAGTTGTCAAGGTACAACTGATACCCCTACTCAAACAGGCCTGCTTCATGCGTCAGATCAAAAACCACCTTGATGCTTGCGGAGACCTCACTCCTGTCCTGCTTCATGTAAATCTTGAAGTCTGAGGTGTATCCTATTACTTCCACATAATCATATACCTTCATACCGAATGGGCGCTCTTTGATGGATTATATTGTACAGCATAGTGACGTCCTCTGTAAGCCCACAGCAATTCATCAACAGTGACCTTCCTCTCCAGGGTGAAAACTTCCTTGATGAAGCTCTGCAATATGTCTATAAACATCAACAAATCATAGCAATCTTTGATCATGGTCTCATGGAAGATTGGACTATTCACAATGGGATTCTCAGACCAGTAGAATCTATATGTCGGTCGGGGCTGAATTCCCCCAAGAAGACGCAAAGCTACATATCTCTGCAACTCCAGACTTTCATATGAGAGGATGGGTTGGGCAGGTGCTGCTGGGCATAAAGGATAATTTGCGTCTTCATCGTCTCCCACAGCTCAGGGGGAAGAGGCAGTTGAGGATTTCCTTGAGTGTTGAGTCCTCCTCAAGGCTAAGTTCATCCTTTAGTCCAGGAGAGCTGCTAAAGCCATGGCGACGTGGCCTATTCTCCTTCATGAACCAACCTTCCATCCCTGGGAATTAGGGCCAGAGTCTATCGAAGTGTTGTGGAAGTCCAGTATCACGAGCATGCAATACAGTCAGAATGCGAGGCATGTTCAAGGAAGAGGTCTGGCTAAGAGTAATTAAATTCAAAAGGTAAGGTCATAAGTCACCTCATCATTGCCATATTTTTAGCTGGCCCCATTTGTATAATTGCTTCTGGCCTCGTTTCCGGAAGAAGGATTGTTATGGGGGAGGAGCAATGAGGGATCTCCTCAAGAACAAATCTCCATCACCTTCATAGCTGACTTTGTTTGTAAAGATGGAAAAAATGACTTAGTAACATTCTTTTCATGAATTTGTCTTGCATAATAGTCATCATACTTTTGTATAATTATCTTTATAAGACCATATAAAGCCTCATTACATTGGATTCTCTAAAACTGAATTAAAAAAAACTTGAAACGTAAGTAAGAAAGTCCGTAGATTCAATGTTTTCTTTTATAAAATTTTAGGAACAAATGTAAAACACAGAATAATTTTAGGTCTGGCTGAGAATGATTAGAATCATCAGGTAAATTTATAGATCAGCTTGTCATCACCACCTTTTAAGCTAGCCTCATTTGCATTATTTTATCCAGCCTCATTTCCAGAACAAGGTGGGGGGTGGATAGGGGGAAGTGGGGGCTGAGGGATGGGGGGGGGTAGGAGGGGGGATGGGTGGAAGGATGGTGGGAGATGGGGGAAAGGGGATCTCAAGACCAATCACCATCACTTTCATAACCGGCCTAGTTTCCAGAAGAAGGTGGGGGTGGGGGGTAGAAGGGAGAAGGTTGCATGGGGATTTCAAGAGTAATCACCGTCATTTTCATAGCTGGTTTCGTTTGTGAAGGAGGGGAGAGTTCCAAGGAAATACTAAGTGACACAGAGACCGTCATCTATGCATGATACCCGGAAGATCAGGAAGTAAGGGTGCCATCATCTATGCATTATGCCCCAAAGAATGGCAAGTAAAGTGCCGTGATCTATACATGACACCCAGAAGTTTTGGGTTAAGTTACATATAAAACATAAACATTAAAAATCTAAGAATAACCTGATCATATAGCATGTAGTGAGAGAGTAAATGAATATATACATTTTCAAAAATGGTGGATAGGAAGAATACATGATTGAGTTCCCTGAATGCTAGTTAAGCATCCAAGACCATCAATTAGTTATGAAACCAAAACTAAAACTTGTTCTCCCTGCTGGAGAGAAAAAGACTTACCCATTAAACCAGCAAATCTTTTGAAGGTCCTAGGTATTCTGCACTGTGGGTTCACTTCAATCAGGACATTTTTTTCTGTGTGAATATATACCTGGAAAGGAAGCCAAGAACACATTGATGAAGAAAAAGTTATAACCCTGTCAGAGATGTTTAGCCTGGACTGGGCATCTTATGATGTGTGTTTTTTGTTATTTTCTAGACTTATGGTATGAAATATGAGACTAGATATGATCTATCAGCAAAGGGATATAAATTAGCATTCAGGATAACAGGCCATCATAACTGAAGGAATATATATAGCACAAACAATAGCCATATTCCTGCTGAATGATACTCTTGAAATAATAACATAGTAATTTTAACCTTTTGAAGCTGATGCTGGAAGTGCATGTAAAAATGAACTATCCCTTATGGCTTTGTATTATTTCCTTTACACATAGAGGGCTCCACAATAACCTAGTCACAAAGGAGTCAATTATCAAACTAACCTGCCTTCACCTACTTACCCTACTTCTTGAATAATAATAATAATAATAATAATAACAATAATAATAATAATAATAATAATAATAATATTGATAATAATAATCTAAACAAATACTTTTTTCCAAAAAACTCAAGGATTGGGATAAACAAGTTATGTCAAGAAAGCCTAACAACTGACTCCTTGGTGACTAAATGCTTAACCCACTCACGACAGGGGCATTCCAGCCTTGAATGTCACAATGCCGGGGCTTTCGAGCGCTTAGGCCTATATCAATTAAATGGCTGGCACAATATTGTGCCGCCCGGCCACTGGGCTTTTGAATGAGCGGTACAGTAGTGTACCACCCGTCCAGAAAGGGTTAAGGAGTCATGTATATAAGAAAGAAAGAAAAACAAAGCGGACAGTGCCTGATGGTGCACTTACTGATGATTATATTGATTTAATTACATGACTGGTAGCTCTTTTCTCCAAAATCATAACAGTGAATAGGCCATTATTCTAAAATTACATGACATCAATCCTGTCCCTTCTGCAATACAAAAATATAAGATACAAAATAATTTGAGTGTCACTGTAAACTAACCTGAAGTTTCCCAGCTTGGTTGAGAGGTGAGTCCTGCAACATGAGGAGGCACTGGTGGAGAATGTCGGGTCGGCAGTTGGCGGGGTCCTTCTTGAACTTCTTCATCATTCCCATGTGATCATCGCAGTTTAGGAGTTCGTAGTTCTTGCCATTCTGAAATGAAACCAATGGTGTTAGCTCTTACATTTCTTTTCCTTTAATTTCTTATTTTTGTATTTACACGTTTAAAGATTCATCTATGACTACTGACGGGTGAAAGTAGCTACTGACACGGCCAAACACATGGGAATAACTCATGTATGAGATTCCAAGTATTTTAATAATCCATACTTTTCAAAGCTTTATTCACTTTTAAAAATGCATTTTCACGGCTATTCATGGGCAGATACAGAGCTGTAATTCAAATAACAATATCAAAAATTGTTACAATTTTTACTTTTTGTTACTTTTTGTTTTCACAAAAATATTTATCAGCATATTTGTGTGAATGAATACCAAGATTGTTGTTTTTTCTCATAACACTAAATCTAATACCAGTAAAAAGTATATGTCTCATATGATAAGAAATTCTATATGGGGTGTTTTGTCCAAGAATAGTATATGGTAGCATTTGAGAGAGTCCCTCCCTTAACCCATTGTGGACGGGGGTTAGATTCGCTTGCCTAGTCTCCAAGATGGGTTTTATTTCAGAGCAAGGCAGCTTGAAGTATCATAATTTGAATCTTCCCACTCTCTGTCAGTCACTCATTAAAAAACTAGAGCCATTTTTGTGTCTTATTTTTTGTGTGTTTTATTGTGTTTAGAGACTTATATATGTCATATGACAGGCTCTATCAAGGCTACAGTTGACTTGAATTGTAAAATATGATCCATATCAGCTCATTATTTTATTTATACTATGTATGATAGAAGTATTGCAGTCTTATGGGAGGGCAAAATGAAACTTCATTTTTTTTCATATTTTTGGGCTGTCATGAAAGAATACGAAACATATAACAACCAACAATGAAGATAACATGAAGAGGTAGGGAAGAGGAAGGAAACCTGTGCTTATGACTGTAAGTGCCACAGTAAAAGGTATCCCTATTGGCACAGGAGCACATTTTAGACACTGGGTATGGTTTGAGTCAACTTCCTCGTCTCTTTCTGCCTGCACATTCTTCATCTGTGGTATTTTAGAGCAAGAGGTTGTCAACTTAGTGTGTGCCATCACTCTCTAATGACAGTGCTTGCTAGAGATCATAGATGGGTACCATTCAAGGCTCTCTCTCTTACTGGTGCTAGAAGAAAGTGGTGCCATCTAGGTTTTGGAAGTTAGGTTTCCTCAATATTACGGTAATTATAGTAATTATGACTGCAATTGCCATCACTCACTCCTTACTCATAGCACAAAAAAATAGCACAATGATCCAAAATCCCCGAACGTCATGACGCCCATCGTCAGGTCAAAGCTGCTCCTGTGTCATGTATGTCACAATATCAGTCCACAATGGGTTAAGTCATTCACTTACAAATGATAATCTTACGCATGTATTTTTAAAAATTCTGAAAATATTGGCAACTGTAAAACTAGGTCAGAAACTTGGCTTTATCAAGCCATCCATGTCCATACAAATCGGGAGGCTCAATTTTTTTTTCTGAATAACTGTAAATTCAATGAGCATAGAATTTAAAACAGGAGAAGCAATCCATCCATTCTTGTTTTGTATTCTTTTGCCAATCACCCAAGTACAATATTATTTTTAAAATACCAAAAATCAGTAATTGTGGGACCAAGCCACATTGCTTTGATATTTCTTGATGCATTCATCACTTAAATTCTTAGCTCAAGTGAGAATGTTTGAGTTATAGTGGCAAAAGCAATTGCAAAATGTTAGTAAATAAAAACCGATGTATTCTTTCTTGATTCCACTCATCTCACCAGAATTACTGCTTAGCAGAGGTGAGGTTCATTAACAGTAATCAATGAAGAGTAACACTGGAATTATCAATTCTCCTTTTCATAAATTTTCCTTGAATTCATGGCACCTATATCACCATCAGGTTAGAGTTAAGATTGCCATCTCCCATTTTAACCCATTCACACCGGGGCAGTTCCGGCTTTGCGCGGTCGCAATACCGGGGTTCTCGAACGCATAAGCCTAACGCCTCGAGATTCTCGGGCGCACAAGCCGCAAGCCTCGGTTGCCCGCTCGCTCTACCCGAGCGCGCGGCTTCCCCTCATAGCGCGTCCAGGGCGTCTGACGCGAAAACCACAATACGTGCTATCACGTCAACCGGCGTGAATGGGTTAACAGAGTAAAAGGAGCATAAAATAAAAGTTGAGGCTTAGTATGAATGTGAGAGCTAATATCATCTAATAATGAATGATATGTGAAAGTTCCACATGTGTTACAGAAAGATGCAAGTATAAATACATAAGTAAGTACATAAGTATAATTAAAACTTACTCTATCCACATGATAACCATAAACCTCAGTAGAATCCAAGTTAAATACTTATAAGATACAAGCCTATCAACAACTGTGCTCTGGCAAAAAACACAACCATCCACCACATGCATCATACCAAGACAGGTCTTGTGCATTGGTGATTTATTGTCAATAAAAAATAAATAAAAAAACATTCAAGTCCACCAATTCAGTTGTAATATAAGAGGTGTAGATTTTTTGTCCTATGCAAAATGCATGGAGGCATGGCCATCACTTGATACTATACCAACATCATATCCAATGCAATATAATTACAAGAACAAATCAGACATGTTCAGAGTAGGAGCATACAAAGCCAGAAAAAAAATAAAATAAAGCCCATGCAGAATTTGCAGAACATACAAAGGTAGAGTTTCAGTATATGACATGAGAGCTCTGATGATAAACGATAAACATCTTGTAAGATTGGATAAATTGAGAATATAAAACCTAATTTATGCATATGGCATATAAAGAAATTATTTCAATTTGAAAAATAAGACTCATAATAGCTCCTTCAAGCTTCATTGCTACATAATTATTTGATTTTTTGTCCTTTTTTTCTATAACCTGATGTGCACTTGCTTGAAAATAGCCATCTGTCAAAAAGGAAGAATAAAATACTGAATGTTCAATTCATCCATAGACAGTAGCTAATGAAAAATACCCTAATTCAATAAGCCAATCACAATCAAGAAGAGTTTTATGTTGCTTAATATTTGAGACTTCATTACATCTCCTTATTTGGAGCTGTTCCAAGGGTATTATTGGATAAAGACGCAACCACCCGTAGCGAGAAAACAAACCTTTTGGCATGATGTACCTTTAATTATGACGTAACACCATAAAACCCTTATCTTCCGTGAAAGGTTTCAGATGGAAATGAGTAGCGAAACTGTACAATGCACAACGAAAACTACCAGAAAAATATCCTGTCATGCCTAGAGGGTTGGTTACGTCTTTACCCAAATTTACCATTCCAAGCATTGCCAGAAGTCCGTATCAAAGGGTAGTAATCTATGCCCTCATGATATATCAACTTCGCATAATGCAGTAACCTTTGCACTTCCCATTCTAACAAAGGCATACATACCTGCACCCCCAAACATCACAGAAGAAATCATAAATGCATAAAGGTTTATTGGTCTTCGCTTGAGCGCTAAAAAGCAATCCACAGATTCTCATAATGTGGTACTCTTCGGAACAATTACCACGTACCGTTATAAACACACATCACGTGTCATGTGAATATCTATCCAACCCTACAACCATTATGATCCTTTTACCTTCACACTCTCCAGATTGGCTCTCTCCAACACCACGATAAGACGCTGTCCGACATTCTTTACATCGAACTCATTAAACTTCTTATCTTTTATCGATGGCTCTTCCTTTATCTGTGAAACACTTTCTTCAGCTTCTTCTTCTTCTACTACTTCTCGGTGCCTTCTTTTCTTCCCCATTTTATACTATGAACTGTTTTAAAAGATCAAAGAAGAGGCTGATACGTTCGCGGAGTAAACACGACGAGTAACACGTGTTGGGCCTCGAGAGTTTGTAAACAATGTGTTCGAATGCGTTGCTTAGATTTGAATTTTTTTAAAGACAATGTTTTTGTAGATTCATGTACGTATCTAGCATACACTTGTATATTCATATATAGATAAGCAAATGCGTGTAAATATATATGATATGCAATTCTGCAGTTATATATGCAATTTTGTTAAGATTATACAAACTCGTCCGATTCTGGTGTTTTTGTTTAAATGTGGAAGGACGTCATATCTATATCTATATCTATATCTATATTTATATCTATATATTTATATGTATGTATGTATGTATGTATGTATGTATACACACACACACACACACACACACACACACACACACACAAACAGACACATATGTAGATATATAAATATATATATATCTATATATATCTATATATATATATATATGTATATATATGTATATATATATCTATATATATATCACAAATACGGCGTGGACATACACACACACACACAAACTCACACACACTATTATTAATTGCATTGTTATCATTATAATCATTATCATTATCAATAGCATTATCATCATTAAAATCATTATCATTATCAATAGCATTATTATAACTATCACTAATATTATCATAATTATCATTACTATTACTATTATTTTCGTCTAATCGTTATTATCATAATTATCATCATTGTCTTTTTAATAATTATTGTTATCATTCTTATTATTCTTACTGTCACTATCATCATCATTACCATTTTCATTGTAATTGTTATCATTACGATCATAATCATTATGGTTGGTATCATTAATATCATCTTCATTGTCATTATCATCATAATTACCGTTTCTGTCATTGTTATTATTCTTATTACTATTCTTATTCATTATTATAATGATCATTATCATTATCATGATTATCATCATTAATATTATTCAAAATTATTTTTCTTATCATTATCATTATTATTCTTATCATTATCATCATGATCATTGTTATTTTTACTATGATTATCGTTGTGATTACTTAAGATATTATTGTAGTCATTATTATGATTATTATAATTGTTATAATCATTGCTATAATCATCCTTATTATCATTATCATGATAATTACCATTTTCATCATTATCATCATTTTTGTCATCAGTACTATTACCACTGTTAGTGATATTATCATTACTATTACTATCACTAGAATTATTGTCATTATTATCATCCTTATTATTATCATTATCATCGTTGTTATTATTATTACTAGTATCATTATTATTCATTTATATAATAATGGGAAGCACAACACTAGTGTTTTACATGTTTGCAAGATATTTATATTCCATGGCATTCCATAACAGTAAGCACATGTGTTACCCACTTGTTGAAAATCATTAACTTCGTGGCCTGTGAAGCATCAGGCCTCAGGCCATGCATCTTGCACTGATACCTCCAACAACCCTCTTCGAAACTCCCCTTGCTGTTAATGCCTATGGGTTCTTCCAAATATTTTTGTTAATCTTTCGACTCTTTTTGTTGGTAAGACAAGGGCTTCGTGTGGCTCTTGTTACTCAAATCTCTCCTCCTTTCCGTGTTAAGTAAGAGGTGACCGCTGGTTCTGAATGCCCTAGATCGGCAATCTACTTTTCAGGCTCTTTCAGAAGACTTGTGTGGCTCCTGTCCCCTTCTTACAATATGTTCAAATTACCGTACAGAAATAAAAGCTAAAAGAAAGACAGAGTCACAGAACCACAGTGTACGTGACTAGGTCTTTGCTTGGTCTTCTAGAAATACAATGGGGTAAATCCTTATTATCATTAAAGTGTATTAGTGTATCTTATCTATGGGTATATCTAACTTTCACGTGAAATTATGGACGAGGAAATTTGAATGTTTCGTTTTTCCACTCATAATTCACACCTCGGCTCAAGACACACTATTTTTATGCCAATTTTGAAAAAAAAAAGAAAAAAAAGGCTCCTCCCAGATCCTGGGTTGCCGACCTTCGGCTTAGCAAGGCCTTCCTTCCTTGCACCAATATTCACGTCGACGGGAAAC
>NW_028234418.1:23775486-23780486 GCF_977035675.1 Penaeus japonicus
TCTCTCTCCCTATCTATCCATCTCTCTAATCTCCATGCTATCTCCGATCCGCCAAGCACTCACGGGTCAGACGGACAGCGCCTCCACGGTCAGCCTCTGCGGGCGCTTGCTCAACCCGCCTCTCGGCCAACCTGCTGCCGGTGGGGGCGTGGAGCCCAAGGAACAGGTTGTGGAAGAACTTGACTTGATTTCTGCGCGTCGCGTGACGGCCGCGTTGCAGTCTAGGTCATCTGTGGGGGTTTCTCTCTCTCTCTTTCTCTCTGTGTGTGTCTGTGTGCCTCTCTCTCTCTCTCTCTCTCTCTCTCTCTCTCTCTCTCTCTCTCTCTCTTTCCCTCTCTTTCTCTCTTCCTTTCTCTCTCTCTCTGTTTCCCCACCCCCACCCCTCTCTTTCTCTGTCTGTTTCCCCCCATCTCTCTCTCTCTCTTTCTCTCTGTCTGTCTGCTTCCCTCTCTCTCTCTCTCTCTCTCTCTCTCTCTCTCTCTCTCTCTCTCTCTCTCTCTCTCTCTCTCTCTCTCTCTCTCTCTATATATATATATATATATATATATATATATATATATATATATATCTTTTCTCTACCTTTCCCAATAGCTTAACACTCTAGTTATTGTTTTCCTTTCTCTCACGTAAAAAAAAGAAAAAAGAAGAAGAAGAAAAAAAAGACGACGTTTACCCTAGTAGAAGAAAGAAAATTAATCCTTAATGTATTTTTTTGTGATGAAGGCTCAGTGCCTGATAACACAGCAGTATAGTACCAGACTGTAGTAGAAGTTCAACTTAGTACTTATGATATGCGTTTTGTATTTTCTGCCATTATCTATCCTAACTAACCATTAATTGACTACCTAATTTTCATGACAAAACATATCTTCACCTGACCTATTCTAACATAACGTAACTTAATCTAAATCAACATAAAGTGACCAAATCTAACCATTTCTAGCCAAATTGGACCTAACCTAATTTAATGTAACCTAGCCTATCCTATCATAATTAAACCAAACCTTTCCTAGTTTAGCGTAACCTAAACCTCAGACCCATTTTTTACAGATAATGATCTATAATTTATGGTTTACCTAGAGGTAAACCATAGATATCACAATGCGATTGCAACATCATTGGGAATCTTTGTAATGTAACCAAAACGAGAGGTTGGGCGGCCGGAGGTAGCCCAGGGATCAGGAGTCATGGAATTTAATGTGTCAAACCAAATCGAAGAAAAATACACATGCTTTATAATATTGTATGAAGATGTCTTTGGAAATTTATGATGGACTGCACCACACGTCAGTTGCGTGATTGAAGCAATATATAACCTGTCAGTTATCTGATCTACGCACCATATCCTCAAGCTAACGTCAATGCATTGTGTGTCTATATAACTTATCTTGTATTAGACATATTGACTTCGAATTCCTTTTAAAATGAGAAACTATATTAGATAAATTGATTGATGAAGAGAGAAGTAATAAAGAACATTGGTAATCAGTTTGATCTCTCCTAAGATGAATAAGCAAAAAGAGGGGAGGTATAGATAAAGAAATTTAAGAAAGTGAAAAGACGAATCAATTAATCAATCAAAAATAATTATAAGCTCTCTTACCAACACAATGATATGCATAACAAATCAAAGAGAGAGAGAGAGAGAGAGAGACAGAGACAGAGATGAAGAGAGAGAGAGAGAGAGAGACAGAGACAGAGATGAAGAGAGAGAGAGAGGGAAGAGTGAGAGAAAGAGAGAAAGAGAGAGAGAGAGAGAGAGATAGAGAGATAGAGAGATAGAGAAAATATTTCTTATCATTACCTTTATTACTACTCTTCGTTGCGATTAATATTTGACGAATATAAAAGAGAAGGAAATATATGACACAAATGAACTAAAGGGTAATATCTTATACATAAAATACTTATAATAATTTCAGAGGAAAGACAATCATGCAAGTCACCTTGTAATATCATGCTCCTTTTCCTTTCATTTGGATCTCGTTTGGCAATGATTCTGATGAAGAAGAACGAGAAAATGAGGCGAAGAAGGATGAAGAGAATGAGAAAAAGAGGAGAAGAAGGATTAAGAGAATGAGAAAAAGAGGAGAAGAAGGATTAAGAGAATGAGAAAAAGAGTAGGAGAAGGATTAAGAGAATTAAGGGTAATGGGGAAGAGGATAAATAAAAGAAAGTAGGTTTGTAGAAAAAAAAAGAAAGGGGGGAAAAGAGAAGAACTCGAAAAGAAAAGAAAATCGAGGAGAAAATAATAATAAGAAAAAAAAGAAAAGAAAAGAAAAGAAAAGAAAAGAAAAAAAACAAGGGGAGAAGAGGGAAGGAGGAGAATGAGGTGGAGAAGAGGGAGCTGAAGAAGGTGAGGAGAAGAAGAAGAAAGCAAAGACAAAGAATTATAGTAAGGGAGAAGGAAAAGAGGGAATTGAACAGAGAGAATACGGAAAAATGATAATAAGCGAATGAAAGAGCAGAGGAGAAAAAATAAATGAAAAAGTGGAAGATGGCGAAGAAGACAAAGAAGAAAAGAAAGGGAAGAACAAGAGAGAGAAGAAGAAGTAAATGAGAATGATAAAGATGAGAAGGAAATAAATAAAAATGAAAGAAGAAAAGATGGAGAAACTGGAAGAGAGAATAGAACAAAAGGAATGATAATAAAAAAGGAATATAAAGAAAAAAAATATGATGAATAAGCGAATGGACGAAGGAGAAAAAGGAAAATAAAAAATAGAAAAGTCAGAAAGAATAAAAAAAGGAAAAAGAAGAAAATGAAGACGAAAGAGAGAGAAAAAAGAATGACGAAAAAAGGGAAAAAGAAGAAAATGAAGAAGAAAGAGAGAGAGAGAGAGAGAGAGAGAGAGAGAGAGAGAGAGAGAGAGAGAGAGAGAGAGAGAGAGAGAGAGAGAGAGAGATGAAAAGGAAAAATAAGAAAATCAAGAATGAAAAGAAAGAGAAAAGGAAAGAGAAATAAAAAATGAAGAAAAACGTAAAAACAAGAAAATGAAGAAGGAAAGAGAAATAGAAAAAAATAAGAAAAACGTAAAAACAAGAAAATGCAGAAGGAAGAGAGAAAGAGAGAGAGAGAGAGAAAAAAGAAAATGAAAAAGCGAAAAAGATGAAAATGAAGAAAAAAGAGCGAGAGAGTGAGAGAGAGTGAGAAAAAGAAAAGAAAAACGAAGAAGAAAAATAGGAATAAAAAAGAAATTCAAGCAAAACAAACAAACAACAACACAGCTATCACACCTGCTTCTCCTGCAAACCCCGTTTCAATATACGAACCAATTCCAAATCAAGAACTAATCCGATGATGCAATAAAATAAGAAAGACAATAATAAGAAAAAAAGAGAACAGAACAGGTTACACAGAATAAGAACAAGCAAGGAGAGAGAACAGATGAACATTTTTTTTTGTCTTTATTGAGGAGACGGGAAGGGGGTGGGGGTGGGAGACGGGAAGGGGGTGGAGGTGGGAGATGGGGGGGGGGGGGGAGGAAAGAATGGGCTAGAACATTCGACTAGTTTTGAGGGCATTCGGGAACCTACGAGTCTAGAGAGGAAAAAAAAAGTTTATTATCATTTCTGAAGTGTAATTGCTGTCGTAAAGATAATGGATTTATTACCATTAGAAAAAAGAGAAATGTTATTGATTATTGATTTAATTATTGCTATGATTTACATTCTCAGTATCATCATTATCATTAGTATCTTTATTATTATCATTATAATTAGTGTCATTATTGTTATCATTATTATTGGAAATATTATTATCATCATTGTCATAAGTGTCATTATCATTGTCATTAGTATCATTAAATTATCATTATCATTATTATCATCATTGGCAATAATATCCTTATCATCATTATCATCACTCTCATTGTTATCATTATCATTAGTATCATTATCATTACCATTGTCATAAGTATCATTATCATTACCATTGTCATTAGTATCATTATCATTACCATTGTCATTAGTATCATTATCATTACCATTGTCATAAGTATCATTATCATTACCATTGTCATTAGTATCATTATCATTACCATTGTCATAAGTATCATTATCATTACCATTGTCATTAGTATCATTATCATTACCATTGTCATTAGTATCATTATCATTACCATTGTCATAAGTATCATTATCATTACCATTGTCATTAGTATCATTATCATTACCATTGTCATAAGTATCATTATCATTACCATTGTCATTAGTATCATTATCATTACCATTGTCATTAGTATCATTATCATTACCATTGTAATAAGTATCATTATCATTACCATTGTCATTAGTATCATAATCATCATCATTATCATTTGTATCATTATCATCATAATTATCATCAGTATCGTCATTATTATCATACCATCATTATCATTATCATGAAAAATAAAATATTACTTTTATCGTTATCATCACTACCATCATTATTGATATTGATATTATTCTTGATATTATCATCATTATCATCATTACTAATATTTGTTAGTATTAATTTCTATCGCAATTGTTATTGTTCTCATGATTATCATAAGTTTGTTCTTGTTATTTTCATGGTCATTTTCATTCTCACATTTTAATTATTATCATTATTATAAGCATTTAATAGTTACCAACATCAATTTTACTATCATCATTATTGTTATTGTTATCTTTATTACTGTCATTATCGTTATTATCATTACCTTTATCATCATCATCATTATCATTATATCATTACTATTATTATTATTATTATTATTATTATTATTGTTATTATTATCATCATTATTATTATCATTATTATTATTATCCTTATTATTACTATTATCATTATCATCATTATCACTATAATCATTATTGTTATTATTATCATTGTTGATATCATCACTATTTTTTATTATCATCATTAGCATCATCACTCTTGATAATATTTTTATTATCATTATCATTATCATCATCATCATTATCATCATTGTTAATGGCATTTTTTTATCATTATTACTAATATCATCATC
>NW_028234418.1:23790486-23792986 GCF_977035675.1 Penaeus japonicus
AGACTACCAATAATGATGATAACGACGGCAGCAAATACTATAATGAAAATAATAACAAATGGTGGGCCTTATAAATTATATTAACGATGACAGTAATAAAGACAGTGATATTGCTACTAATAGTTATAATATTGATGTACTGATACTGATCACGATGATGATAATAAAAATGATGACAAAATAGTAATGGTAATGATAATAACAATTATAATGATAACATTGTCAATGAAGATGATAATGATAATGATAGTAATAATAATACTGATACTGATAATTGTAATAATGATAACAGTAATTGCAATGATAATGATAGTAATGATGATGACAATGATAATAATAATAAAAGCAATTACAATAACAACGATGATTATGATAGTGATAATAATTATAATGGTAATACGATAACGATGAAAATTACAATAATGATAATTATCCTACTACTGCTGCTAATGATAACGATGAAAATGATGATTATGATAAAAATAAAGAAAATAATTATAGCAATAATAATGATGATGATGATAATGATTATGACAATAGTACGAACAGCAATAGTAGTAGTAATGCAGGTAGTAAAAGTGATAGTAGTATTAGCAGTGATAAGATAATAATAATGATAAAGAGCGATAATGATGATAATGATGATGGTAGTAATAACAATAACAGTAATGATGATAATGATATTAATGATTATAAAGATAACAATACTGATAATTATAATGAAAATAGTAATGATAACAACAATGTAAATAATGTTGAGAACTACCACACTAAATAATGATAATGATAATGATACCAACGGCGAGAAAAGCACAAAGACAAAGAATAATCACAGTAGAAGCTAGACATAGAATAAATTAAACGCCACATCATAGCAATCAACACCCCCTCCCCCCTACCCCTACCCCCATAATCAACGCGCCCGCCACTGCACCTGTTTACAATTTTCCAATTTAATCGCACACCTAAGGGAAAAAAAAAAAAAAAAAAAAAAAAAAAAATCAAATTTCGAATAATGTTAATCAACGTCCAGCTTCTGACGCCAACACTCGGCGGAGCTTTTGGTTGTTGGGTAAAAACTCGTCCTTTCCATTACAGCATTTTGAGGTTGCCGACTCGCGAGCTGCCTGACCCTGGCCCTCTTCTCAGACCGGTGTCGGAGGCGTACGGGGTAGGCGATGGGCGGGGGGGGGGGGGGGGGGGGGGCGTGAAGGTGGAGGGAGGAGGGAAGGGGGGGGAAGGCAGGGGGAGGAGGGAAGGGGGGGGGGAAGGCAGGGAGAGGAGGGAAGGGGGAAAGGGAGGGAAGGGAAGGGTAGAGGGAGAGGAGAGAATGGAGGAAGGGGGGGAAGGGAGGGGTAGAGGAGATAATGGAGGAAGGGGGGGAAGGGAGGGGTAGAGGAGAGAATGGAGGAAGGGGGGAAAGGGAGGGGGAGAGGAGAGAATGGAGGAATAGGGAGAAGGGACGGGGTGAAGGTGGAGGGAGGAAGGGGGAGAAGGGAGGGGAGAGGAGAGAATGGAGGAAGGGGGGAAGGGAGGGGTAGAGGAGAGAATGGAAGAAGGGGGAAAAGGAGGGGTAGAGGAGAGAATGGAGGAAGGGGGGGGGGAGGGGTAGAGGAGAGAATGGAAGAAGGGGGAAAAGGAGGGGTAGAGGAGAGAATGGAGGAAGGGGGGGGGGGGGGGGGGGAGGAGAGAATGGAAGAAGGGGGAAAAGGAGGGGTAGAGGAGAGAATGGAGGAAGGGGGGGGGAGGGGTAGAGGAGAGAATGGAAGAAGGGGGAAAAGGAGGGGTAGAGGAGAGAATGTAGGAAGGAGGGGAATGGAGGGGAGAGGAGAGAATGGAGGAAGGGGGAGAAGGGAGGGTTAGGGGAGAGAATGGGGGAGGGGGAGGGATGAGGAGGGAGGGGAGAGGGAAGAGGGGGGGATCCTGCCTTTATGTGTGTCTTTCTCTCTCCGGTTCTCACTATCGGGTTCATTATCGATGCTGGTGGCCGTGATGTGCACGTGTATATGTCTATAATTGCTCTTGGATAATTCATAGGATGAGTTTTTTGCTTGTTGTGTACGGGTGACGAGTAGATACGTATCTTTCTTCTTTTTATTCTTTTCTTTAAAGGGGAGTAGGAAAGGAATAAAGGAAGAAAAAAAGGAGATTTCGAAATATCCAACTTTTTTTCTTCGTCTTCTAATTGTGATTGCTGAACAGGTTCTTAGAAAGAAAGAAAAAAAGAAAAAAAGAAAAGAAAAACAGACGAACGATTAATCAACATCCTCTCTCTCCAGCTGAATATCATAGACAAGTTTTCGAAAAAATACTCAAATAAATAACAGTCATTCATCACCCTAATGAGCTTAAGTGATCCCGTGTCATACAACTATCACATCTGAACCTTGTGTCGAATAACTGTGCCAGATTGCAAGCATGACTGAGCGTATTGCCATTCAGTATTACAAGAACCGGACTTGCGACTACGTACCATACACATTCAGTGTTGCCAGACACT
>NW_028234418.1:23805486-23810486 GCF_977035675.1 Penaeus japonicus
AGAGAGAAGACAGAGAGGTAGTGAGAAAAAGAGACCATTCGAATGATATATAGATGGATAAATAAATAGATAAATAGAAAATTAGGTAGAACTTTCTATTATCTTTTTCATCAGCCATTTTGTTTTGATACACTTCTTCAACCTAACCCCAATGACCTAAACCACAAGGCGCTTCCCACAGAACCCCAACAAAAGGAACCCCAATGCAAACAGGGTGAAAGTAAGCAGCATAGCCCAGTCTGAGTGAAGAACGCTGTATTGTGAAGGGGTCCTACTTGTCTTCTCTACGATTCATTGGCCATACGACTTCTCCCTCGGGCCATTAATTACCGACTGTCTCACTCGGTATTGCATACCGAGTAGCTATGTGAGACTGGCTATGGGAGAGAGAGAAAAAAAACGCGATCATAAGAACATGTTTTAAAGTTTGTAATGCTAGGTTGGGGTGGGGGGTGGGGGGTAGGGGTAGATGAGAAATTCGAATTTGCGATTTGATGATATTGGGAATTGATGATTGTAGGTATGGACAATTGGACATGGGGAAAAAAAAACTAATGATCACATGTATGACTGTGGTCGGGATAATGATTATGATGATAATCGTGTGAATTATAATGATAATGATACAGACCCATGGTTTAGCAATCGTACAACTACTCGTGATAATAATAATGATGATAAGAGAGGTTTTACGTTAGCACACAAACACTGAATTTTCCAAAAGATGGTGCAAAGAGCAAAGATTTAGTGCCAAATGTGTGCTTACAGGATCAAATAAACACAAACAGTAAATCAGACACCAAACTTACTTCATTTTAGTCCCCATAACATAAAGAAAGAAAGAAAGAAAGTAAAAATGAAAAAAAAAAATAAAAAAAGGAAAAAAGAACAAAAAAATCATCTGAATATGAATGCAATTATATATAACTTTATGCTACAGGTGTATTTTGTACAGTATATTTTCCTTTGCGTGAGGTATATGACATCTAACACTTATGACCTCTAAATGCACAGACTCATAAGGCTGAATCTGTCTACTTATCTTTATCATTATCTTACGAATTAAGCAAGATTGGTGGACGAGAAAGCGGTTCTGAATAAAAGTTGTGATATCATCATCATTTTTATCATTGTCATTATTATTGCGTTTGTTAATTATCACCATCCTTATCATCATTGCTAGTGTTATTATCATTATCATTATTGTCGTTATTATCACCGTCATTATCGGTATTATCATAATGAACATTATTATAATTATTATCATCATTACTATCATTAATATAATTATTAGCTATGTTATTGATATTATTGTAATTATTGTTATTTATATAATCATTTCTATCGTGATAACCATTATCATCATTTTATCATTATTCTTTTGCTAAAATGTTCTATCACACTATGACTGACAGTATCACGTAAAGAAACATGTGGGTTGATTTCTCACTTCCATCTTTCTCTCTCTATCTTTTTGCTTTTCATATGTTTCTATATGCATTCATTTCTCTCTCTCTCTCTCTCTCTCTCTCTCTCTCTCTCTCTCTCTCTCTCTCTCTCTCTCTCTCTCTCTCTCGCTCTCTCTCTCTCCAATTAAAATGGTCAAGGATTACAAAAACAAACAACAACAACAACAAAAACTAAAAAATACACACGAACTTTAATGATGGCGAAACTAGTTGAAAATTAATAAACAAAACCGGTTATAATGTGACAACGCAGACAAGTCAACAAATATTTACAACAAACAAAAATATATATAATCCTTCAAAAGTTATCAACCAGAGCACACAACAACAACAACAACAAAAATAAAAGCACCACCAACATCAGAGGGACAGCAAGCACACAAACAACACATTGGCAATGAAACTACTATGATGATAGGTCGACCTTGCTATAAGGTTGAGGTCTTAAAAGCTACTTGTCATATACTCAATGTCGATCGTATGTGTAAAAAGCAAAGGTTGTTTAGAGGTCACGATAAAATTGCAAGTGTCTAGCCTGCACCGAAACCGGTTGAGCCAACTAGTTGCAATGATTAGAAGAAGAAGAAGAAGAAAAAAAACATATACAAGAATGAGGAGATCTAAAAATTGCAAGCGGCTTCCGATCTTGGCAATGAACTTTTTTAATGGGCTAGGGCAGTTGAGAGAGAGAGAGGGATAGACATATATATATATATATATATATACATATATATATATATATATATATATATATATATATATATATATACATATATATATTTATATCATATATATATATTATATATACATATATATATATACAGAGATATAGATAGATAGATATGATATATATATATATAATGTATATATAGATAGATATATATGTATATAGAAATATATATAAACATATATATATATATATATATATATATAATATATATATATCTATTAGAATAAGTGCATACGTCACGCTATATATATATATATATATTATAGAGATAGTGAGAGAGAGAGAGAGAAAGAGAGAGAGAGATAGATAGATAGATAATAGATATAGATATATATAGATATGTATGTATATATGTATATATATATATATATATATATATATATATATATGTATATAGATATAATGAGAGAGAGGGAGAGGGAGAGAGAGAGAGAGAGAGATAGAGAGAGAGAGAGAGAGAGAGAGAGAGAGAATCAAATAGGCAGATTGATAGACAGTCAGGCATATATTATACATATATATATATATATATATATATATATATATATATAATATATATATATGTATAGATATATATGTATGTATGTATGTATGCATATATATATATATATATATATATATATATATATATATATATATATATATATATATATATATATATATGTAGATGTATCCGTAAAAATATTAGAGCTAGATTTGAGTGATAGAATATATTAACGATTGTCACCCGATCGATGCTCACTGGGTTTGAACAGGATTAAGCAGATGAATTATCAATTCAGGTAGAAAATTCTGACTCACCCAATTACCAAATAGTAAAGCCTTGGGCCATTAAGGAGGCAAAACACCCAGCTGTAACTAGTTATTTGAAGAATGAACTTTGAGTGCTCGCATAAAAGCCTCTGGAAACCGGTATGCACTTAACACAAATGCATTGTCAAAAACACTATAATGTTAGAAGTTGTTCTACTCCTATTTTGCTAAAGTCAGAGGTTCCTAGGAATACTTTTTTTTCTAACAAGTTGAAAAAATCAATTATTTGTATGCCTGTAATTGGAAGATTACTAAGAATGATTTTACATAAAATGCCCCCCCCCCCCCCCCACACACACTAAAACAAAGATGATTTCCTTTCCAACCGGTTCTAGGTAAACCTGATAGATATTCTTGCAGAATCACTTCAGTAATAGTTATCTGATGCAAGATTTACATTTTCTCACCCCTCCCCCCCAAAAAAAAAAGAGAAAAAAGAAGGAAAAACAAAACTACTGTTGTAACCTTGAATAATAAAATGAAGTGATGCCAATATCTTGAATGGTTTAGATCTTTTATATTCATTATCATTATTGGTTTATCAGTCTCTTATCTGGTTATCTGATTGTATGTCTGTCTACTTCTCTGTCTATTTGTCTACAAATATGTATATCTATTTACTTGTTTACCTATCCGGTTATACGTATACATACATATCCGTATATGCATGTAGCAACATAATTTGCAGACATTTACTCTTTCTTATTTCAAATTACATTCTATTTATAATGACCATTCTTACATCTGCTCTTTCTATATCCGGTCCACATCACTCTTTTCTAATGTATTATTAATGTGTTCCTGACTTGATTTTAATCTTTATATTATGTTCACACACTATATACTTTTACTTGTGCATTCTTTGATTTTTCCTTTACCTCGATTCTGGTTAAATATACCTTAATATGTCGAAAAAAGAGGAAGAATGTGTTTACGTAAAACATACGAAGGTGTTACTGGGGATAAACATGAAGGTATTTGTGCAATGCATTTAAACATATTTATTGCATTGTTGGCTAGTGTTATAAGCAAGGGTGTTCCATATTTGGGTTATTTTAAAATGATAATTCAAGGAAAAGATGAGGGTGAGATTTTAAGGAAAATAATTCCAAAGAATATAAAGAGGAAGAATGAACACACATGCAAAAAATGTTTACGGAAAGATGTGCACACATAAACACGTAAATATTTGAAAAACACACACATGCCATTTTTTATTTCCTACGTCCGATAATGAACTTTCTTAAAAAGTTCTAAATGTCACAATTTTAATGTACTCTTACTGTGACAGTGTTTTATCATAGCATCCACATGACTGCACGCACACATGCATACAAAAACACTCCTTGGAATCCACGTATGGGTGTGTGTGTGTGTGTGTGTTTGCACGTGCGTATGTGTACAATAGATATCCAATATATGGGCTTCACCATACATGCCCTTTTCCCCTATTCTCCATGCTATTCCTAATCAACTAATCCGTCGTCAATTAGGAAAATCAAAAATACGATGAAAAAGGTCACCTTCATTAGAAGGGAAGGAACTTGACGCGTGTACAGTGTAAGTGTCATTCAAACGCATCTATTTTCCAAAGACAATAAGTCAAATAACGTGATCGAGTTCAGGGTTAAACTTGTATAATAATGAAGATCATGTCTAGATAATATCTCTCATTACTTCCTTTGCTGAAGAGAGAAAAGGAAGTATAGATATTGCCTGTCATAACATCAGGTGAACTATCTGCGGGTCTGAAAGTCGAACCAAAAGAGAACGGACTCGTGTGACAAAAGGAATCCAAATACATATTGTTCTTGTTGACAAAGATCCGTTAGATGGCGTCTCTGCTTAATGAAGTATGAGAGGGGAAAGTTTCGGGTCTCCTGTGATGATGTGATGAAATATACATGGTCTGCAGGTTGGATGTACATTCACGAACACACATACACACACACACACACACACACACACACACACACACACACACACAC
>NW_028234418.1:23827986-23835486 GCF_977035675.1 Penaeus japonicus
GAATAAAATAATTTAAAAAATATTTTGAAATTATTTACATTATACTTCTCACATTATTCACATTACATATTCGACTTCAATTTACATTCTTCCTTTAGTAGCAAACAAGTATTTGCATATTCCTTTTTCATCTATTGACATCAGTCTTTATATCAATGTCTTGGTGATCATTTGATCTCTTTATCTCTCTACTTATATAAACAAATACAAATACATGCACATAAATATGTGCGTGTATATATATATATATATATATATATATATATATATATATATATATATATATATATATATATGTATGTATGTATGTAGATAGATAGATACATAAATAGATAAACATATATTCATATCTCTCTCTCTCTCTTTCTTTCTCTCTCTCTCTCTCTCTCTCTCTCTCTCTCTCTCTCTCTCTTTCTCTCTCTCTCTCTCTATATATATATATATATATATATATATATATATATATATATATATATATATATATTATATATATATGAATATATATATATATATATATATATATATATATATATATATATTATATATATATATATATATATATTATATATGTATATATATATATATATATATATATGAATATATATATATATATATGTATATATATATATATATATATATATATATATATATATATATATATATAAACATGTGTGTGTGAGTATGTGTGCGTGTGTTTTTGTGTGTATTCATAGTACATATCTAATACAAATGATGATACAGCTTATACGCTCAAAGATATTCATGCACTTTTTTCCTTATACTAATTTTATAAAATACCTTAAAGCACATCGAAGGTTTGCGATGCAATTCATTTTCTTTTTTTTTATTCAACGGTAAAAATAAGAATTCAGTTTCATTACCATTAGCAATAACATGATATTTGTCTTGATGCTAAGGAGACTATAAATGCTGATATTGCTACAGCAACCAACAATACTACTACTATTTCTGTAACAGATGATAATAGCGTTGATGATTACGATGATAACTGTGATAATGATATTGATACTAATCATATTTGGCAGCAAATGATACCATCATTATTACTATTACTACTACCATCATCATAATCATTGTTCTTATCATATTTGTCATTATTACATTATTATTATTGATACTATTATCATCATCCTTATTTACACTTATCAATACTATTGATATCATTACTACTAATTGTTATTGTTGTCATCATCATTTTAATTATTATCATTACCATTATTATCATTATTATCATTATTATCATTATTATTATTATTATTATCATTATTATTACTATCATTGTTATTTTCACTATCATCAGTATACTAATCATGATTGACATCATTATTCTCATTATCATTATTATTACTGCCATTATGTATTTTCATCACTATCGTTATGTAATTATCATCATCATTATCATGACAACAATAGCTATTCATAACTTGTTGTTTACCATTATCACCATTCTCCTTATCATTATTATCATCACAATAAACATTATTGTTCCTGTTGATTCTAACATTACTATCAACGTTACATTGTTATTACTTTTATCATTATTTCCTTTTCTTTTTATTTCTTTCCCTTCATTAAGGATAAGGTTAAGAAAACAAAATTTACAGTATGAAGGAAGGAAGGATTCATGTTATACTTTACTTTCCTTCCTTTTTCTTAAGGCGAAGATGTTGGTGATTGGTTGGATGCAACAAATCTGAATGACATCGTTGCATTTCAACTGATCTTCCTAACCAGCTATCAGTAGTATTATCACTGCGAAACTTGCAATTATCAGATGATCACCATCTTCAAGATCTTATTAATTAGATGATTAGCATCAATAACCAATCAATTATCAAATGATTATCCTCATTAGTCGTCAGATAATCATCCTCATCCACCACCGAATTTCAGATAATTGCCCTCATTAACCAATCGTTTATCATATAATAATCCTCATCATCCAATCAGTTATCCTCATCAACCAATCAGCTATCAGATAGTTATCCTCATCATCCAATCAGTTATCAGAGTTATCTTCATCAACCAATTAGTTATCAGATAATTATCCTCATCAACCAATCATTTATCAGATAATTATCCTCATCAACCAATCATTAATCAGATAATTATCCTCATCAACCAACCATTTATCAGATAATTATCCTCATCAACCAACCATTTATCAGATAATTATCCTCATCAACCAATAATAGTGCCACCTTGACCCTGGCGCCTCCACGTGGTATATAAAGCAAGGCACGAGAGCCCATCGTCACTCACCTGTGAGCCATCCGACCCAACACACCCTCCGCCATCATGAAGATCGTAAGTCTCAGATATTTCTCAGGTATAGGTACGGCCACCCTTCGCTGCATGGAATGTTGATGTAAAGCTAAATCAAATATCATCATATACTAAATTATTAACGAGATTCAAACCTTCCAGTTTGTATTCGCCGCAGTCGTATCAGTCTGCGTGGCTGACAAGCTGCCCAGTCACTTCGGCTATGCCTCTCCACAGCCTTCTTCAGCCTTCAGCCACAGGTCTCGACCTGCATCTCGCCCATCCTTTTCCGCCCCAACGCCTGCATCTCGCCCGTCCTTTTCCGCCCCAAGATCAGCTCCCCAGCCAACCTACTCCGCCCCGAGATCTGCTCCCGGCCCAGTAGTGCCCATCCTTGTGGACGATCGCGTTCACCCCGACGCTGGCGCTTACAGCTTCAATGTTGAGACCGGCGACGGCATCTCACGACAGGAAAGTGGATCGCCTGTTCCCGCCAAGGATGGCCCCGTCACAGCCATGTCTGGCTCTTACTCGTGAGTGTCACAGTTTATAATCTTGAAATACTTTTGATAAATCAGCAGAACTGATATATATACGTTACTCATTACGAGCCAATATATACAATATGATAACTTAGTCATCTCTTCCAGCTTCACCCTTCCTGACGGACAGTTGTTTGAGCTCCGATTCGTAGCTGACGAGAACGGCTTCCAGCCTCAGTCAGCCTTCCTGCCCGTGGCTCCAGCCTTCCCCCACCCCATCCCCGCCCACGCCCTTGAGCAGATCGAGCGCGCCCGTCAAGAGGATGCTGCTCGCTCCCGTCAGGGACCTTCTCAGGGGTACAGCGCCCCGTCCCGCTCTTCACGCCCATCCAACTCCTATGGTTTCCCTCAGTAAAGGGCTGTACAGCTAGATATGAAGCATGAATATTCTACCAGGTTATATTTATAACATTTTCGATGTATAGTATTATTTTATATTGCGAAGCATTTCGAATAAAATAATTTTAAAAATATTTTGAAATTATTTACATTATACCTCTCACATTATTCACATTACATATTCGACTTCAATTTACATTCTTCCTTTAGTAGCAAACAAGTATTTGCATATTCCTTTTTCATCTATTGATATCAGTCTTTATATCAATGTCTTGATGATCATTTGATCTCTTTATCTCTCTACTTATATAAACAAATACAAATACATGCACATAAATATGTGCGTGTATATATATTCACATATATATATAAATATATATATATATATATATATATATATATATGTATGTATGTATGTAGATAGATAGATACATGAATAGATAAACATATATTCATATCTCTCTCTCTCTCTCTCTTTCTTTCTCTCTCTCTCTCTCTCTCTCTCTCTATATATATATATATATATATATATATATATATATATATATATATATATATATATATATATATATATATATATATATAATATATATATATATATATAAACATGTGTGTGTGCGTATGTGTGCGTGTGTTTTTGTGTGTATTCATAGTACATATCTAATACAAATGATGATACAGCTTATACGCTCAAAGATATTCATGCACTTTTTTCTTTATTCTAATTTTATAAAATACCTTAAAGCACATCGAGGGTTTGCAATGCAATTTTTTTTTTTTATTATTCAACGGTAAAAGAAGAATTCAGTTTCATTACCATTAGCAATAACATGATATTTGTCATGATGCTAAGGAGACTATAAATGCTGATATTGCTACAGCAACCAACAATACTACTACTATTTCTGTAACAGATGATAATAGCGTTGATGTTTACGATGATAACTGTAATAATGATATTGATACTAATCATATTTGGCAGCAAATGATACCATCATTATTACTATTACTACTACCATCATCATAATCATTGTTCTTATCATATTTGTCATTATTATATTACTATTATTGACACTATTATCATCATCCTTATTTACACTTATCAATACTATTGATATCATTACTACTAATTGTTATTGTTATCATCATCATTTTAATTATTGTCATTATCATTATTATCATTATTATCATTATTATTATTACCATTATTATTATCATTATTATTACCATCATTGATATTTTCACTATCATCAGTATACTAATCATGATTGACATCATTATTCTCATTATCATTATTATTACTGCCATTATGTATTTTCATCACTATCGTTATGTAATTATCATCATCATTATCATGACAACAATAGCTATTCATAACTTGTTGTTTACCATTATCACCATTCTCCTTATCATTATTATCATCACAATAAACATTATTGTTCCTGTTGATTCTAACATTACTATCAACGTTACATTGTTATTACTTTTATCATTATTTCCTTTTCTTTTTATTTCTTTCCCTTCATTAAGGATAAGGTTAAGAAAACAAAATTTACAGTATGAAGGAAGGAAGGATTCATGTTATACTTTACTTTCCTTCCTTTTTCTTAAGGCGAAGATGTTGGTGATTGGTTGGATGCAACAAATCTGAATGACATCGTTGCATTTCAACTGATCTTCCTAACCAGCTATCAGTGGTATTATCACAGCGAAACTTACAGTTATCAAAGGAGCACCATCTTCAATATTTTATTGATTAGATGATTAGCATTAATAACCAATCAATTATCAAGTGATTAGCCTCATTAACCCAAAAGTCATCAGATAATCATCCTGATCCACCAGCCCAATCTCAAATAATTGCCCTCATCAACCAATCAGTTATCATATAATGATCCTCATCAACCAATCAGTTATCATATAATGATCCTCATCAACCAATCAGTTATCATATAATGATCCTCATCAACTAATCAGTTATCAGATAGTAATCCTCACCAACCAATCAGTTTCAATTATCCAAATCAACTAGTCAGTTATCAGATAGTTATCCTCACCAACCAATCAGTTATCAGATAGTTATCCTCACCAACCAATCAGTAATCAGATGATTATCCTCATGAACCAATCAGTTATAATTATCCTCATCAACCAATCAGTTATCAGATAGTTATCCTCATCAACCAATCAGTAATCAGATGATTATCTTCATGAACCAATCAGTTATAATTATCCTCATCAGCCAATCAGTTATCAGATAGTTATCCTCATGAACCAATCAGTAATCAGATGATTATCCTCATGAACCAATCAGTTATAATTATCCTCATCAACCAATCAGTTATCAGATAGTTATCCTCATCAACCAATCAGTAATCAGATGATTATCCTCATGAACCAATCAGTTATAATTATCCTCATCAACCAATCAGTAATCAGATGATTGTCCTCATGAACCAATCAGTTATAATTATCCTCATGAACCAATCGGTTATAATTATCCTCATTAACCAATCGGTTATAAATATCCTCATTAACCAATCAGTTATAATTATCCTCATTAACCAATCAGTTTTCAAATAATTCTTCTCACCAACCAAGCAGTTATCAGATGATAATCCTCATCAACTAATCCTTTTTCCAAATAATCCTAATCTCCAACCTATAACGTGAATTTTCACGTCGATTAAAAGAAAAAGATAATCACAATAAAACATAAGAAGTCAGATCTCGAAGATCCTTAGTGATAGAATCCTAGACATTGTATTGTTGTAGTTTGAAGATATGAATGAGGGAATGAAATAATGTGCTTTCATTATCGGACGGTTCAACGTTGTTATCAAAGTATTTTCATTGTCACTTTTAGTGTTCTTGGTATTGTCATGACTTTTATCTTTATTTTCATTTTCGTTGTTATTATAAGTATCAATGTTTTATGATAAAACAGTGATGTCTGTGTCGTTACCATTATCATCAACATCATCCTCGTTATAATTCTTATCAATATCAATATCATTATCGTTATCGTTCTTAAAACTTACATCAATATTACCATCATTCCTGGGACCAATATTACCACCATAGTTGTTATGTTCGGTGCAAAAATAATGTAAGGGAATGATAAAATGAAAATCATATATACCAGAAAAAAGTTTTAAAAAAATATATATATATCCCATCGCTAATGATTGCATGACGGTACATGTTATTGCCAAAAGAAATCAATCAACTTGCAGAACACTGAATAACAAGTTATTTGGAGATAAATACTTTTGCATATGTTCATCAATATTGTTTGAGTTTCGCAGATATAGGATAATCATATACATCTTTATCATCAAATATGAGTGACCGAATCAAACGAAGTCCTTATTTTCAAGAACGCTGCTGTAATTTCGAGAAAGAAAATGTTGTCGAGAACAGGAAATAATTCGTGAAAGGGAACAAGAAAAGGGAAGCAAGGCCAGTGTCAAGTTACACAAGCAGTTCGTAAGTGTATACATAGAGAAAAATGTTTCGAAAACAAAACGGAAATGCTCGCGTCCTTTGGAACTGGATTAGAGAACCTATTCATGATTATTAATGTGAAATTACCCGAGGATAATCATGATGGTTGGTGGTCATGCTGATGATATGTTGTTGATGAGTAGGATGATGATGATAATGAGGATGAGGATGAGGATTTTGATAATGATGATGCAATAATCATAGAGATAAACAAAACCATTACAAAGATGATGATACTGATGGCATACAGATGAGGATTATACTCTGGACGATCATGATGATTATGATGATAATGATATAATGATAATTATGCTTATATCTATAAGTGGAAATGATGTCAATTGATGATAATGGTATCATATAATAAGTTTATAGCTACATATCCGATTGCAATGCCTTATCCTACATATACATTACTTTCAAAAGAGTTTCAAAATTGTAACAAAATCAAAACTGAGTAAAGGGTAAAGTATATAAACAAAGACTTAGGAGCTAAGCATAAAGAGAAAATTGTTTTAAGATACATTGCTTCAAAGACTAAATAAGCTATCATCTTTCGAGCTAATACAGATGATTAGTCTTTGTATGAAAACACACACATACACATTCACACACACACACACACACACTCACACACACACAAACACACACATACATAATCCAATAGACCACACGACCCACTAAAAGAATTGTCTAACCAGATGCCTTACAAACATCATGGAAATTACCTATGAGCTCATAGAAGAGCAGTGATAGCGAGGTTATACAGACAATTCCTTTGGGCATTCGGCAGCAATGAATTAGAAATTCAAGTTCCAAATGAGGT
>NW_028234418.1:23845486-23855486 GCF_977035675.1 Penaeus japonicus
ACCATTATCATCATTATGAGTATCACCCTTATTACAATTATCAGTATTTTTTACAATTATTAACATCATCATTATTGTTGAAAATATATTATGCTCTTTGTTATTCCTAATATCAATATTTTTGTTATCATCATTATTATTATTATTATCAAAATCATGATTATCATCTTCATCAATGTTATCATCATCAGCAGCAGCATTATGTTTACTATCATTATCGTTACCATTGTCCTTATTTTATCATCATTATCATTAGGCTATCATCATCATTGTTGGAATATGCTATCATTATCATCCTTATAATTATCATCACTGCTTCTGTTATCATTATTGTTATCATTATGATAACTCTTTTTCTTTAGGCTGTGATTGCTACTATTATCTTTTTATTTTGGCATTTATCTTCAATAATACTAATTCTGGATGTTTTTATCGGCGTCATCACCATCATTAATCTTATTATTTTTACTATTCTTATCATCATTATTCCTATAGAGTAGTCAGATTTATTATTCCTAGTTTAGTTTTCTTTGTCTTTAATGATTTCTTTATTATATACATCCCCTTGATGACATAATCAATGAATGAAATGAATGATTCATATTTTGGATTGCTTTCGCCTGAAGAGGAACTTTCATGAAAAAGTTCGAAACGTCGCAAGTTTTTCTTTTCTTTTAGTGGCAGTGTTATTAATTCTGTTATGTGCACGTTACTGTGTTTTTGTGATTCATATATATGTATGTATGTATATATATATATATATATATATATATATATATATATATATATATATATATATATATATAGGAGTAGAGTTAAGTTACAGCTAAGAAGGGAACGAAACAAGCTCATACAAAAGCCTCTCGCTAATCTAACCAACATCAAGACTAGGGCGACGGAATTCAGTATCAACATCCGAAACAAATACTCAGCTCTCGAAGAAGATCTTGACATAGACCAAATGAACGACCAATTCAGTGAGATATTAATGGAAGCTGCACTTGAAATAGGGGGTAAAGACGAAAAAGAAAGGTTCAGTAAGCTTTCGGTAGAGACGAAAGAACTTATGAAACAGCGTAGGGAAATGAAAATAACATCAATCAGAGACAAGATAGAATCAACAGAGCTGACTAAGACGATAAACAAGAAGAAGAAAGAGGATGTACGCAAATTTAACATACGAAAAATAAACGAAGCTCTGCTTGCCGGCACCAGCCTTAAGGCAACAAAGAGGAGGCTCGGAATAAAGAAAAACCAAATGTATGCAGTAAAGAAACCCAACGGAGAGGCGACATACAATAAAAATGAAATTATCAAAGTAATAGAAGACTTCTATCGCAATCTATACCACTCAAACGACCAACCACATACGGAGACAAACACAACAATTGGAGATGTTCCAAACATCACGGTAGATGAAGTAATTAGGGCACTAAAAAGCATGAAAAGAGGAAAAACACCAGGAGAAGACGGCATCAGTGTAGATCTTATTCAAGACGCAGGAGAGATTGCGGCAGTAAAGCTGGCCAGTCTTTATAACAGATGTCTAGACGTCGGTAAAATTCCGAAGGCCTGGAAAAACGCAATAATAATTTTAATACACAAAAAGGGAGACACAAAAGACTTAAAGAATTACCGACCTATAAGCCTCCTCTCAGTAATCTATAAACTGTTCACAAAAATCATCACAGCCCGTACCACCGACACATTAGATTCAAAACAACCCAGGGAACAGGCAGGGTTCCGCAGTGGATTCTCAACTACAGACCATATCCACACACTAGCTCAAATAAGGGAGAAAACGAACGAATATAGGAAGCCCCTGTGTATGGCATTCGTAGATTATGAAAAGGCATTCGACTCGGTACAGATATCTGCAGTACTGGATGCAATTCGTAAACAAGGAGTAGAGGAAATATACTGCAGATTATTAGAGGATATATATAGAGATGGTACCGCGACCGTCAAAATCCACGCAGAAACCAATAAAATACCAATAAAAAAGGGCGTTAGGCAGGGCGACACCATCTCACCGAAGCTATTTACAGCCTGCTTAGAGGAAGTATTCAAGAAGTTAGACTGGAAAGAGAGAGGGATTAAAATAGGGAATGAGCACTTAAGCAATCTAAGATTTGCAGATGACATTGTTCTTTTCGGTGAGTCAGCAGATGAACTACAACAATTAATAAGCGATTTAAATAAGGAAAGTCTGAAGATTGGCCTTAAAATGAACATGAAAAAGACTAAAGTCATGTTCAACAGTCGAACCCCAGTTAAGCAAATACAAATACAAGGCGAGGTACTAGAAGCAGTGAACGAGTATGTATACCTAGGGCAACTCATTCAGTCGAGTACATCCTGCGAAGCCGAGATAAAACGGCGAATCAGGCTAGGTTGGAGTGCCTTCGGTAAGCATAGTAATATATTACGAAGTAGTCTGCCACTATGTCTAAAGAGAAAGATTTTTGACCAATGCGTCCTCCCCGTCATGACATATGGATCAGAGACATGAACTACGACCAAGGCACTCGAGAGGAAATTAGTAAGCGCCCAAAGAGGAATGGAAAGGCTTATGCTAGGAGTTAGCTTAAGAGACAAGAAAAGGGCCACATGGATTAGGCAGCAAACAAAAGTAGAGGATATACTCAAGACCATCAAAAAGAAAAAGTGGCAGTGGGCTGGACACATATATCGGAGACAGGACAACAGGTGGACAAAGAAAACAAAATAATGGGTAATACACGACACAAAAAGACCCAGGGCAAGACCAATGACTAGATGGCGGGATGAAATAGCAAAATTCGCAGGAGTAAACTGGAATCAGAGGACACAAGACCGGAATGACTGGAAAAGATTGAGAGAGGCCTACGTCCTGCAGTGGATTGATGCAGGCTGAAGATGATGATGATGATGATATATGTATGTATGTATGTATATATATATATATATATGTATATATATATATATATATATATATATATATATATATATATATGATTATATGTATACATATATATATATGTACATATACACGATATGCGTATACATATGTATATATATATATATATATATATATATATATATATATATATATGTATATATATATATATATATATACATATACATATATATATATGTATCTCTATCTATCTATCCACACACACACACACACAGACACGCACACACACACACACACACACACACACACACACACACACACACACACACACACACATATATATATATATATATATATATATATATATATATATATATATTCCTTTTAGGTAAAAGGTGTTTGTGTCTGTGCGTGTGTGTGTTTGTGTGTGTGGTGTTGGTAAATGTATGTATATAAAAATATGATCTGGACTACAATATGCATGCATGTTGAAGTATTTGACTATTAAAACCAACAAAGATAGATAAGTAATAGATACTCGAAGTTTTTTCGAGATAGTAGGCTAAGGGAGCACCATCACCTCTTTGTGCGGGTGGCAGGAAGAGTGTTACCTTGACCCTGGCACTTCCAAGTGGTATATAAAGCAAGGCACGAGAAACCAAAGTCACTCACCGTTCGACCCGCCACACCCTCCGCCACCATGAAGATTGTAAGTTTCAGGTGCTTTCATTGACTGTACTCAGAACTTTCACACGTCTGAATATAAAGATATTGAAATCTCTGCGAAAGATTTTTTTAACTGTTAATCATGGTGTATTTCCAGTACATGGTAAGATGTTCTATTTTTCAGATTGTCATCGCCACAGTGTTATCAGTGTGCTTGGCTGATAGGCTGCCCAGTCATTTCGGCTATGCGTCTCCACAGCCTTCTTCAGCATTCAGTCACAGGTCACGACCTGCATCTCGCCCATCCTTTTCCGCCCCAACACCTGCATCTCGCCCATCCTTTTCCGCCCCAAGACCTGCTCCTCAGCCAACCTACTCCGCCCCGAGATCTGCTCCCGGCCCAGTAGTGCCCATCCTTGTGGACGATCGCGTTCACCCCGACGCTGGCGCTTACAGCTTCAATGTTGAGACCGGCGACGGCATCTCACGACAGGAAAGTGGATCGCCTATTCCCGCCAAGGAGGGTCCCGTCACAGCCATGTCTGGCGCCTATTCGTAAGTGTCACTTCTTACAATCTTAATATTGTTTTGATGAATCAGCAGAACTGATATATATATGCTTTATTATCTATGAACCAACATTTACAGTATGATAACTTTGTCATCTATTCCAGCTTCACCCTTCCTGACGGGCAATTGTTTGAGCTCCGATTCGTAGCTGACGAGAACGGTTTCCAGCCTCAGTCAGCCTTCCTGCCCGTGGCTCCAGCCTTCCCCCACCCCATCCCCGCCCACGCCCTCAGACAGATCGAGCGCGCCCGTCAAGGACCTTCTCAGGCATACAGCGCCCCTTCCCGTCCATCCCGCCCCTCTAACTCCTATGGTTTCTAAGGGTCGTCGGGTTGAGAGTGATGCAGGAATATTTTTCCAGGTTATGTTATTTATAACATTTTAAATGTATAGTGCTGTTGTGTATTACGATGCGTTTCGAATAAAATAACGATAAAATGTATATTTCAAATGTTTACGTTTCCTAGTACCGATAGTAGATAACATATATTAGGATTTATTTCAAGTCCATCACCCGATTATATATATATGTATATATATATATATATATATATATATATATATATATATATATATATATATATGTGTGTGTGTGTGTGTGTGTGTATGTATATATATATATACATATATATATGTATGTATATAAGTTTGTGTATATATATGTATATATATATATATATATATATATATATATATACATATCATATATAGGTATTCGTGGGGGGAATAGATAGGTAATGGCAAATAGATATACACTTATGCATACTGTATATGACTAGTCATATGATAGTCAATAGATAGATTTTTGTGTCCGCAATACATGTAAACAACATAAAATATAGATAACACATTTGTCTGTGATAACTTCACAAGGATTATTCAAACTCCTTACAATACGGATCTTGACGTCGAAGACTGGAGCACAAGAATACAATCATAAGGATAATCGACTGAAGCTAAAAAGGATGATTTCGGTCGTAGCAAAATGATAAGGCAAGCACAGTCATTGCTGCAACTACTTCGAATGATAGAAGCTGCCTGAACAATAACAATATAAATAGGTGACAATCATAATGGTTGTGATATTTTTATTGGCAACAGTATAATAATATGGTGGTGATCAGAAAATCTAATGTTATTTGATGTCTTACAGTTAATATCATTCTTACTGAGATCAATATTAGCGTAATCATTATCATTTTAATCTATGCATCCGTGCTAGAATGATAATGGTGATGGTAGTCGTAATGATGGTGAAGATGATTATAATGATAATAGCAATTATGATTACTATGATAATAATAATCATGATAACAATAGTGATGATAGTGGAGATTGTTACCACATTCATCCTTATTACCATTTTATTGTTATCCTTATCATTTTTTTTTGTTACTGTCATTTTAATTGTTATTCTTCTTAGCATTTTCATATTTCATATTGTCAATAACATTATCATTATTATCATTATTCTCAACATCAGTATTATTATTATTACCAGTATAGCTATTGTTATGTGTATCATTTTAGTAAACTCTGTATTGATAGTGTTTTGATTAGCATTATCGGTATCTTTATAGTCATCATTATCATTATGATCATTACGAATATTATAATCATTAGAGTATTATAATTATTATTAGCATTACTACCATTACTAGCATTATTATCATCATTATTGTTAGAATTGTTATCGTCATTATCGGTGTTACCATTAACATCATTATGAGTATCACCCTTATTACAATTATCAGTATTTTTTACAATTATTACCATAATCATTATTGTTGAAAATATATTATTCTCTTTGTTATTCCTAATATCAATATTTTTGTTATCATCATTATTATTATTATCATAATCATGATTATCATCTTCATCATTGTTATCATCAATAGCAGCAGCATTATGTTTACTATCATTATCGTTACCATTGTCCTTATTTTATCATCATTATCATTAGGCTATCATCATCATTGTTGGAATATGCTATCATTATCATCCTTATAATTATCATCACTGCTTCTGTTATCATTATTGTTATCATTATGATAACTCTTTTTCTTTAGGCTGTGATTGCTACTATTATCTTTTTATTTTGGCATTTATCTTCAATAATACTAATTCTGGATGTTTTTATCGGCGTCACCACCATCATTAATCTTATTATTTTTACTATTCTTATCATCATTATTCCTATAGAGTCGTCAGATTCATTATTCCTAGTTTAGTTTTCTTTGTCTTTAATGATTTCTTTGTTATATACATCCCCTTGATGACATAATCAATGAATGAAATGAATGATTCATATTTTGGATTGCTTTCGCCTGAAGAGGAACTTTCATGAAAAAGATCGAAACGTCGCAAGTTTTTCTTTTCTTTTAGTGGCAGTGTTATTAATTCTGTTATGTGCACGTTACTGTGTTTTTTGTGATTCATATATATGTATGTATGTATATATATATATATATATATATATATATATATATATATATATATATATATATCTATGTATGTATATATATATATATATATATATATATATATATATATATATATATGATTATATGTATACATATATATATGTACATATACACGATATACGTATACATATGTATATATATATATATATATATATATATATACATACATATATATATATGTATGTCTATATCTATCTATCTATCCACACACACACACACAGACACACACAGACAGACACACACACACACACACACACATACATATATATATATATATATATATATATATATATATATATATATATATATATATATATATATATACATATATATATATATATATATATATATATACATATATATATATATATATATACATATATATATATATATATATATCTATATATATATTCCTTTTAGGTAAAAGGTGTTTGTGTCTGTGCGTGTGTGTGTTTGTGTGCGTGGTGTTGGTAAATGTATGTATATAAAAATATGATCTGGACTACAATATACATGCATGTTGAAGTATTTGACTATTAAAACCAACAAAGATAGATAAGTAATAGATATTCGAAGTTTTTCGAGATAGTAGACTAAGGGAGCACCATCACCTCTTTGTGCGGGTGGCAGGAAGAGCGTTACCTTGACCCTGGCTCTTCCAAGTGGTATATAAAGCAAGGCACGAGAAACCAAAGTCACTCACCTGCTGAGCCATTCGACCCGCCACACCCTCCGCCACCATGAAGATTGTAAGTTTCAGGTGCTTTCATTGACTGTACTCAGAACTTTCGCACGTCTGAATATAAAGATATAGAAATCTCTGCGAAAGGATTTTTTAACTGTTAATCATGGTGTATTTCCAGCACATGGTAAGATGTTCTTTTTCTTCAGATTGTCATCGCCACAGTGTTATCAGTCTGCTTGGCTGATAGGCTGCCAAGTCATTTCGGCTATGCTTCTCCACAGCCTTCTTCAGCCTTCAGCCATAGGTCCCGACCTGCATCTCGCCCATCCTTTTCCGCCCCAAGACCTGCTCCCCAACCAACCTACTCCGCCCCGAGATCTGCTCCCGGCCCAGTAGTGCCCATCCTTGTGGACGATCGCGTTCACCCCGACGCTGGCGCTTACAGCTTCAATGTTGAGACCGGCGACGGCATCTCACGACAGGAAAGTGGATCGCCTATTCCCGCCAAGGAGGGCCCCGTTACAGCCATGTCTGGCGCCTATTCGTAAGTGTCACTTACAATCTTAATATTGTTTTGATGAATCAGCAGAACTGATATATATATACATATATATATATATATACATACATACATATACATATATATATATATGCCTTATTCCTTATGAACCAACATATACAGTATGATAACTTAGTCATCTCTTCCAGCTTCACCCTTCCTGACGGACAGTTGTTTGAGCTTCGTTTCGTAGCTGACGAAAACGGCTTCCAGCCTCAGTCAGCTTTCCTGCCCGTGGCTCCAGCCTTCCCCCACCCCATCCCCGCCCACGCCCTCAGACAGATCGAGCGCGCCCGTCAAGGACCTTCTCAGGCATACAGCGCCCCTTCCCGTCCATCCCGCCCCTCTAACTCCTATGGTTTCTAAGGGTCGTCGGGTTGAGAGTGATGCAGGAATATTCTTCCAGGTTATGTTATTTATAACATTTTAGATGTATAGTATTGTTATGTAATATGAAGCGTTTCGAATAAAATAACGATAAAAATGTATATTTCAAATGTTTACGTATCCTAGTACCGATAGTAGATAACATATATTAGGATTTATTTCAAGTCCATCACCCGATTATATATATATATATATATATATATATATATATATATATATATATATATATGTGTGTGTGTGTGTGTGTGTGTGTGTGTGTGTATGTGTGTGTGTATTTATATATATATATATATATATATATATATATATATATATATATATATATATGTATATAAGTTTGTGTATATATATGTATATATATACATATATATACATATATATCATATATATTTATTCGTGGGAGGAATAGATAGGTACTGGCAAATAGATACACACTTATGCATACTGTATATGACTAGTCATATGATAGTCAATAGCTAGATTTTTGTGTCCGCAATATATGTAAACAACCGAAAATATAGATAACACATTTGTCTGTGATAACTTCACAAGGATTATTCAGACTCCTTACAATACGGATCTTGACGTCGAAGACTGGAGCACAAGAATACAATCATAAGGATAATCGACTGAAGCTAAAAAGGATGATATCGGTAGTAGCAAAATGAAAAATGATAAGGCAAGCACAGCCATTGCTGCAACTACCTCGAATGATAAAAGCTGCCTGAACAATAACAATATAAATAGGTGACAATCATAATGGTTGTGATATTTTTATTGGCAATGTATAATGATATCGTGGTGATCAGAAAATCTAATTTTATTTGTTTTGTTGTCTTACAGTTCATTCTTAATGAGATCAATATTAGCATAATCATTATCATTATCATTTTAATCTATGCATCCGTGCTAGAATGATCATGGTGATGGTAGTGTCGTAATGATGATGGTGAAGATGATGATAATGATAATGGCAATTATGATTACTTTAACAATAATAATCATGATAACAATACTGATAATAGAGGAGATTGTTACCACATTCATCAGCATTACCTTTTTTTGTTACCCTTATCATCTTTTTGTTTGATATCTTAATTGTCATCCTTCTTAGCATTTTCATATTTTTTATTGTCATGACATTATCATCATTATCATTATTCTCATCATCAGTATCATTATTATTACCAGTATAGCTACTGTTATGAGTATCATTTTAGTAAACTCTGTATTGATATTGTTTTGATTAGCATTGTCGGTATCTTTATAGTCATCATTATCATTATAATCATTACGAATATTATAATAATTAAAGTATCATAATTATCATTAGCATTACTACTATTACTACCATTATTATCATCATTATTGTTAGAATTGTTATCGTCATTATCGGTGTTACCATTATTATCATTATGATTATCACCCTTATTACAATTATCAGTATTTTTACAATTATTACCATCATCATTATTGTTAAAAATATATTATTCTCTTCGTTATTCCTAATATCAATATTTTTGTTATCATCATTACTGTTATCATCATAAGCATGATTATCATCCTCGTCATTGTTATCATCATCAGCAGCATTATATTTGCTATCATTATCATTACCATTGTCCTTATTTTGTTATCATTATCATTAGTCTATCATCATTGTTAGAATATGCTATCATTATCATCATCCTTATGATTATCATCACTGCTTCTGTTATCATTATTGTTATCATTATGATAACTCATGTTGC
>NW_028234418.1:23857986-23872986 GCF_977035675.1 Penaeus japonicus
TCCTATGGATTTCCTCAGTAAAGTATTCTAGTGCCCAAAAGGCTACTGGAATACATCATTTTGTATTACTTACACGATCTTAATATATTGTACAGTGTTGTTACATATGACGAATTGTTTCGAATAAAGTGAGCGAAAAAATGAAACCTGTCTTTTTACACCCATTCTCCTACTCCTACTGTATACTTTATCGATTCCATTTTAATTACAAATCTATCTACAAATGTCCATATTTATTTCCATATATTGATATTCATTTGCGTACTCACATCTAATGTTCAATGAATTCAATGTTTTTTTCATCTTTGCTCATGAACTTTTAAGATTAATCTTTGAAGTTACAGGAGTTGATATTACTCTTTTTTCATCATCAGTTTCATTTAAAAGTGTCGTTGATATCATAATCACTGTCATCATGATTATCATTAAGATTACTATTAGTACCATAGGTTTCACAATCCGCTGTGTGTTCACGTATACAGTAGAGTGATTTACATCATCACCTCCATCAATGGTATTGATATTACCATGATTATCATTAAGCAACATCTTTTGATTATGATCATTATCATTATTTATACCTATTACTATTATAATGTTCTTCATGATGATCATGATTATGGCTGTTGTTTTCTGATGTAATTTTCTTATAATTATCATCAATATTATCATCATTATCAGCAGTCATTTTTTAATTGATCTTTTAACCAATTTATTACTGTTATTCATTATCATTACTGTTATTGTTATCATTATTATCATTGTCATTATATCTATCATCATTATGATCGTTTTGGTTAACCTTATCATCATCTCATATTCATTATCATCTTCATTGCTCATATATGATTTTTATCATTATCCTTGCTTTTGTCATGAACATTACTATTAGGATTATTATTAGTATCATTACTATTATCATTATCATCATTACAATCGTTATTATTATCATAATGATTATTATCATTACTATCATTATTGTTATCATCAATAACGTTATCATCACCATTATCATTATCAGTATTACTATTAACATCATATTTATCATTATTGTTATCATCATTATTAGTATTATAATTATTATCATTATTACTATCATCATTATTATTATCATCAACATCATCCTTATCAATATAACTATCATTACTATTATTATCATTATCATTATCATCATTTTTATCATTATTATTTTCATCATTATCATTATTGTTATCATTAGGATTTTTGCTACATTGTTATCATCATTATCATTATTACTATTGTCATCAGCATTGTCATTATCATCATCATTGTTAAAATTACTATTATCATATTTATTATCATTATGATTATTGTTAGCATTATGATTTTTGCTACATTGTTATCATCATTGATATTATCATCATTGTCATTATTATCATCACTAATATTATCATCATTGTCATTATTATCATTACTGTTTAAATTATTATCCTCATTATCATTACTGTCATTATTATTATTATCCTCATCCCCATCATCATTATAACTATCATTACGAACATTACTATCATTATTATCGTTATCCTCATTATTCTTATCATTATGATTATGATTATCGTTATCATTATTGTTAATATTGTGAATTTTGCTATTGTTGCCATTGTTATTATCATTATCATTACTGTTTTTTGTCATTATCATCATTACGATCATTCATATCAACATTATCATGATTAGTAGTAGCATTATTACATTATTATTATCATCACTATTAACATTATTCTTATTTTTATGATCATCTTTATCATTATCATCTTCAGCATCATTTTCATCATTGTTATCATTTTCATTATCATTGTCATTAGAGTTGCCATCATTATTATCATCATCGTTATCATTATTGCCCTTATCATCATCATTATCATTATTGCTATTATCTATATTATCATTACTGTTAGTGAACACACGGAGATGTATTGCATAAGGCATTTTCATTTTCCTTGACCCTGACACTTCCACTCAGTATATAAAGCTTGGTTCGAAAGACCGGCATCATTCACCTCCTGAGCCATTCGACTCGCCACACCCTCCGCCGTCATGAAGATCGTAAGTCTTCAATATATTTGATCAGAGACCACATGGAACTTTCTCAAGATATATTAACATCTGAATTACGACGTAGGATCGGATTATGAGACAATTTCATCAGCACAAAATCTTATTTCTATTTTTCAGTTTGTATTCGCCGTAGTGGTATCAGTCTGCTTGGCTGACAGGCTGCCCAGTCATTTCGGCTATGCGTCTCCACAGCCTTCTTCAGCATTCAGTCACAGGTCACGACCTGCATCTCGCCCATCCTTTTCCGCCCCAACACCTGCATCTCGCCCATCCTTTTCCGCCCCAAGACCTGCTCCCCAGCCAACCTACTCCGCCCCGAGATCTGCTCCCGGCCCAGTAGTGCCCATCCTTGTGGACGATCGCGTTCACCCCGACGCTGGCGCTTACAGCTTCAATGTTGAGACCGGCGACGGCATCTCACGACAGGAAAGTGGATCGCCTGTTCCCGCCAAGGAGGGTCCCGTCACAGCCATGTCTGGCGCCTATTCGTAAGTGTCGCTTCTTACAATCTTAACCTTCTTTTGATGAATCAGCAAAACTGATATATATATATATATATATATATATATATATATATATATATATATATATATATATATATATATATATATATATATGCTTTATTATCTATGAACCAACATTTACAGTATGATAACTTAGTCATCTATTCCAGCTTCACCCTTCCTGACGGACAATTGTTTGAGCTCCGATTCGTAGCTGACGAGAACGGCTTCCAGCCTCAGTCAGCCTTCCTGCCCGTGGCTCCAGCCTTCCCCCACCCCATCCCCGCCCACGCCCTCAGACAGATCGAGCGCGCCCGTCAAGGACCTTCTCAGGCATACAGCGCCCCTTCCCGTCCATCCCGCCCCTCTAACTCCTATGGTTTCTAAGGGTCGTCGGGTTGAGAATAATGCAGGAATATTCTTCCAGGTTATGTTATTTATAACATTTTAGATGTATAGTATTGTTATGTAACACGAAGCGTTTCGAATAAAATAACGATAAAAATGTATATTTCAAATGTTTACGTTTCCTAGTACTAATAGTAGATAACATATATTAGGATTTATTTCATAAAGTCCATCATCCGATTATATGTATATATATATATACATATATATATATATGTATATATATATGTATATGTATGTGTGTGTATATATATACATATATATGCATATATATAATATATAGGTATTCGGGGGGGAATAGATTAATAGATACTGGCAAATAGATATGCACTTATGTATACTGTATATGACTAGTCATATGATAGTCAATAAATAGATTTTTGTATCCGCAATACATTTAAACAACCGAAAATACATTTGTCTGTGATAACTTTACAAGGATTATTCATACTCCTTACAATACGGATCTTGACGTCGAAGACTGGAGCACAAGAATACAATCATAAGGATAATCGACTGAAGCTAAAAAGGATGATATCGGTAGTAGCAAAATGAAAAATGATAAGGCAAGCATAGCCATTGCTGCAACTACCTCGAATGATAAAAGCTGCCTGAACAATAACAATATAAATAGGTGACAATCATAATGGTTGTGATATTTTTATTGGCAACAGTATAATAATATCGTGGTGATCAGAAAATCTAATGTTATTTGTTGTCTTACAGTTAATATCATTCTTACTGAGATCAATATTAGTATAATCATTATCATTTCTTATCGATGCATCCGTGCTAGAATGATCATGGTGATGATAGTCGTAATTATGATGGTGAAGATGATAATAATGATAATGGTAATAATGATTACTATAACAATAATCATGTTAACAATAGTGATAATAGTGGAGATTGTTACCACACTCATCATCATCAATTTTTTTTGTTATCCTTATCATCTTTTTTGTTATTGTTATCTTAATTGTTATTGTTCTTAGCATTTTTATCATATTTATTGTCAATAATATTATCATTATTATCATTATCCTCATCATCAGAATCATCATTATTACCAGTATAGCTTTTGTTATTAACATCTTTTTTACTTGTACTGTGTTTATCATTGTCATCAGTATCATTATAGTAAACTGTGCATTGATTGTGTTTTCATTAGCATTGTCAGTATTATTATTGTCATCATTATTATAATCATTATTGATATTATAATCAATAAATTATCATAATTATTATTTAACATTACTACTGTTATTATAACTATTATCATCATTGCTAGCATATGCTATCATTATCATCATCATTATTATCATCAGTATGATTATTATTACGGCTTCTGTTATCATTATTGTTATTAGCATTATCATTGCTCTTGTTGCAATCTTTTTTTTCTTTTGGTTGTGATTGCTACTGTTATCTTTTTCTTCTGGCATTTATCATCAGTAATACTGATTCTGGATGTTGTTATCTGCATCACCATCATCATTAATCTTATTATTATTACTATTCTTAAAATCTTTATTTCTACAGTGTCTCCAGAATCATTATTCCTATTTTAGTCTATATTGTCATTAATGATTTCTTTGTTATATACATCCCCTCGATAACATAATCAACATACGTGTTCTCTTCAACGAAGCGCCGTATTACGCAGAGCAATGGCATAGACTCACAGCCACAAGGAATCTAGTCTAGGAATAAAATCATAACCCAAGTCAGTAAGCCACAAAATACCGTGTAACTTTCTTGAGAAGTATGCTGGTTTTCTTATGAAGACCTGTCATTTTCATTAAATCAAATGTCATTGAATTATAAACAGTCGTTGAGTACGTGTAATGTCCTATGTAGATGTAAATTTTTTATCACGTATACAGCAGAGTGATTAACATCATCACCTCCATCATTAGTATTAATATTACCATAATTATCATTAAGCAACATCTTTTGATTATGATTATTATCATTATCAATACCTAATACTATTATAATTTTCCCCATGATGATCATGATTATAGCTGTTGGTTTACTGATGTACTTTTTGTTATAAATAACATTAATATTATAATCATTATCAGTAGTCTTTTTTTTTTTTTTTTTTTTTTGGTTATTGATCTTTTGACCAATTCATTACTGTTATTGTTTTCATTATTGTCACTGTCATTATATCTATCATCATTATGATCGTTATAATCATAGTTATCATCTTCATTGCTCATATATGATTTTTATCATTATCCTTGTTATTATCTTATTATCAGGATTATTATCATTACTATCATTATTATCATTACAATCGTTATCATTGTCATTATCATAATGATTATTATTATATCATTATCATTGTCATTGTTATCATTACTATCATTATTGTTATTATCAATCGTGTTCATTCATTATCATTATTACTATTATTATAATCTTTATTATCATTATTGTCATCATCATTATAATCATTATAACAACTATCATTATTACTAACATCATTATTGTTATCATTATTCTCATCATTATCATTATAACTAGCATTACTATTATCAACATTATCATTACCACCATTCTTCTTATCATTAATATTATTATCATTATGATTATTGTTATCATTATGATTTTTGCTACATTGTTATCATAATTATTACTATTACTATTATCATCAATGTCTTTTTTATTGTTTTAGTCATTATCATCATAATTATTATCATTATTATCATACTCGTCATCATCATAACTATCATTACAATTATTAATATCATCATCATTGTCCTCATTCTTTTTATCATCATTATGATAATTGTTATCATTATGAATTCTGCTACTGTTGCCATTGTTATTATCATGATCATTACTGTTTTTATCATTATCATTATCAATTATCATCATTATAATTCATATTGATATTATCATTATTGGTAGTAGTTGCATTATCTCATTATCACTGTAATTATCATCATGATTAACATTATTATTCTAATTTTTATGATCAATATCTTTATCATTATCATCATCAGCATCATTAGCTTCATCATTGTTGTTATCATCTTTATTATCATTATTATCGTCATTAGTGCTACCATCATTATTAGCATCCTTATCATCATTGCCATTATCATTATCACTATTGCTATTATCTTTATTATCATTACTGCTACTGAACACACATAGTTGCATAAGACATTCACATTTCCCTGTGCGGGTGGTAATGATGTTGGCACCTTGACCCTGACACTTCCACTCAGTATATAAAGCTTAGTTCGAAAGACCGGCATCATTCACTTCCTGAGCCATTCGACTCGCAACACCCTCCACCGTCATGAAGATTGTAAGTCTGCAATATATATAATCGGAGATCACGTGGAACATTCAGGATGTATTAACATCTGAATTGCGACGTAGGATCGGATTATGAGACAATTTCATCAGCACAGAATATTATTTCTATTTTTCAGTTTGTATTCGCCGCAGTGGTATCAGTCTGCTTGGCTGACAGACTGCCCAGTCATTTTGGTTATGCTTCTCCACAACCTTCTTCAGCCTTCAGTCACAGGTCTCGACCTGCATCTCGCCCATCCTTTTCCGCCCCAAGACCTGCTCCCCAGCCAACCTACTCCGCCCCGAGATCTGCTCCCGGCCCAGTAGTGCCCATCCTTGTGGACGATCGCGTTCACCCCGACGCTGGCGCTTACAGCTTCAATGTTGAGACCGGCGACGGCATCTCACGACAGGAAAGTGGATCGCCTATTCCAGCAAAGGAAGGACCAGTCACAGCTATGTCTGGCGCCTATTCGTAAGTGTCGCTTCTTACAATCTTAATATTGTTTTGATGAATCAGCAGAACTGATATATATGCCTCATTATCTATGAACCAACATATACAGTATGATAACTTAGTCATCTCTTCCAGCTTCACCCTTCCTGACGGACAGTTGTTTGAGCTCCGATTCGTAGCTGACGAGAACGGCTTCCAGCCTCAGTCAGCCTTCCTGCCCGTGGCTCCGGCCTTCCCCCACCCCATCCCCGCCCACGCCCTCAGACAGATCGAGCGCGCGCGTCAAGGACCTTCTCAGGCATACAGCGCCCCTTCCCGTCCATCCCGCCCCTCTAATTCCTATGGTTTCTAAGGGTCGTCGGGTTGAGAATGATGCAGGAATATTCTTCCAGGTTATGTTATTTATAACATTTTAGAAGTATAGTGTTGTTATGTATTATGAAGCGTTTCGAATAAAATAACGATAAAAATGTATATTTCAAATGTTTACGTTTCCTAGTACTAATAGTAGATAACATATATTAGAATTTATTTCATAAAGTCCGTCACGCGATTATATTTATATATGTATATATATATATATATATATATATATATATATATATATATATATATATATATATATATATATTACATACATATGTATGTATATGTATGTATATAATATATATGTATATATATATGTATATATATATATATATATATATATATATATATATATATATATATATATATATATATATATATATAGGTGTGTGTGTGGGAGGGAATATATAGAGAGATACTTGCAAATAGATATACATTTATGTATAATGTATATGACTAGTCATATGATAGTCAATAGATAGATTTTTGTGTCCGCAATACATGTAAACAACTGAAAATATAGATAACACATTTGTCTGTGATAACTTCACAAGGATTATTCAAACTCCTTACAATACGGATCTTGACGTCGAAGACTAGAGCACAAGAATACAATTATAAGGATAATCTACCGAAGCTAAAAAGGATGATATCTGTAATGGCAAAATGATAATGCAAGCACAGCCATTGCTGCAACTACTTCGAATGATAGAAGCTGCCTGAACAATAGCAATATAGATAGGTGACAATCATAATGGTTGTGATATTTTCATTGGCAACAGTATAATAATATCGTGGTGATCAGAAAATCTAATGTTATTTGTTGTCTTACAGTTAATATCATTCTTACTGAGATCAGTATTAGCATAATCCTGCTCTATAGTAAACCATTTCTATTTGTCTATATCAATTTGCGCACATATATTCTGCTCAAAAATTTCTATTTTTTCCATCTTTACCTATGTATTTGATGATTAAACGATGATGTTACCTAAGTTAATATGATTCCCTTTTTATTGTTCTTTATCTTCTGTAGAATTAACAGTCTCATTTTTAGTTCTAAAAAAAGAAAGAAAGAAAGAAAAAAATCAATATCATAATCACTATCATCACGGTTACATTTAAGATAAATGTTCATATAAAAGTTGTTTCATAATCCGTTGTGTATTCACAAATATAGTAGAGTTATTTACATCATTATTCCAATCACCAATCTTGTCACGATTATCATTAAGCAACAAGTTTTGATTATGATTATCATTATTGTCAGTACCTACTAATATTATAATTTTCCTCTTTATGATAATGAGGAAACTGATTTCGTTGTAGTGGATATCATTATAGTCATAATTATCAATAATATCATCAATATGATCGTTATAGTTATCATTATCATCAATTCCTCATTGTTATAATATTCATTGATTACATATGATTTTTATTATTACCATTGTTATTGTCATCATTATTACTGTTAGCATTATCATTATTGCCATTATAGTTGTTATTATCACTATTTCAGTCATTATCATTATAATCATTATTATTATGATTATCATTAACATCATAATCATTATTATCATTATTATTATCATCATTGTTATTGTTTTTATCATTCTCAATATTATTCACCGTCTCCGTATCTTTATCATTATCATCATGATTATTATTTTCATTAGTGTTATTATCATAACTATTATTGATACCGTTATCATCATTATCACCACTATCATTATTATTATTATTGCTACTGATATTATCACGATTATCATTATCAATACTATTATCATTATCATTATCATCATTACCACTAGTAGTGTTTTCGTTATCATTATCATGATTATCAACATCGTTATCATTATCGGTATAATCGTCACTAGTGTCATCATTATTACCATTATTGTTATCAATATCATTATCATCACTATTATTATCGTTATCATTACCATTACTATCAATATTGCTATCATTATAATTTTCATTATCATATTTATTACAATTATCGTAACCATCAATAGTATTATTACTATTATTATTATCATTACTGTTATTATCATTATTATCTTAACTATTATTATAATTACTATCATTGTTGTTAGTATCATCATGATCATTACTATTACTATTGTTTTATAATCATTATCATTATCTTCATTATTATCATCATCATTGTTATCATAATTATTGTCCGTTTATTACTATTATTTTCATTTTGGTTATCATAATCATTATCACTGCTATTATCATTATTATTGCTATCATTATCATTATCACTATTATCATCATCATTATTATGATTATTGATTTACCCTTTTCAACCATTAATATCCCTATTATCAATAGTAGCAGTATTAATAATATTACCGTTACTGTTGTTATTTTCAAGATTGTTCTTATATTTGTTACTTCTTTTTTATCCCTGCTATCATTGTTCTTATATTTGTTACTTCTTTTTTATCATTGCTATCATTGTTCTTATATTTGTTACCTCTTTTTTTATCATCTTTTTAACCATCAAGATGAAATAAAGCTTAAGAAATCAAGGACAAAAAGGAAAGAAAAGAGAAGGCAAATAAGGATTTAATAAAGTAGATAATGAAAGAATGTTTAAGGAAAAAAGTTGTGCTGTATTCTTCCCTCAGTTTTGCGGTACAGATAAGTATAGTTAAAATGATAAATATGCAATAGCCTAAGTACAAAGAATGATTTTATTTTAATTGTAGTTCATTCATTTTTCTTTATCTATTTTTTCAAAATAAGTCTGGTAATCTGACAGAAAAGATAACCATATCAATATATATTCAACACACAAAAAATTATATTCAATAAGACATTCACATTTCCCTGTGCGGGTGGTAATGGTGATGCCATCTTGACCCTGACACTTCCACTCAGTATATAAAGCTTGGTTCGAAAGACCGGCATCATTCACCTCCTGAGCCATTCGACTCGCCACACCCTCCGCCGTCATGAAGATCGTAAGTCTTCAATATATTTGATCAGAGACCACATGGAATTTTCTCAGGATATATTAACATCTGAACGGATCATGAGGCAATTTCATCAGCACAAAATCTTACTTCTAAATTCCAGTTTGTATACGCCGCAGTGGTATCAGTCTGCTTGGCTGACAGGCTGCCCAGTCATTTCGGCTATGCGTCTCCACAGCCTTCTTCAGCCTTCAGTCACAGGTCTCGACCTGCGTCTCGCCCATCCTTTTCCGCCCCAACACCTGCATCTCGCCCGTCCTTTTCCGCCCAAAGATCAGCTCCCCAACCAACCTACTCCGCCCCGAGATCTGCTCCCGGCCCAGTAGTGCCCATCCTTGTGGACGATCGCGTTCACCCCGACGCTGGCGCTTACAGCTTCAATGTTGAGACCGGCGACGGCATCTCACGACAGGAAAGTGGATCGCCTGTTCCCGCCAAGGAGGGCCCCGTCACAGCCATGTCTGGCGCCTATTCGTAAGTGTCGCTTCTTACAATCTTAATATTGTTTTGATGAGTCAGCAGAACTGATATATATATATACATATACATACATACATACATACACATAACAACAAACACAATAGAAAAGTGTATAAAATAATATACATATATATATACATATACATACATACATACATACATATACATATATATATGCCTTATTCCTTATGAACCAACATATACAGTATGATAACTTAGTCATCTCTTCCAGCTTCACCCTTCCTGACGGACAGTTGTTTGAGCTCCGATTCGTAGCTGACGAGAACGGCTTCCAGCCTCAGTCAGCCTTCCTGCCCGTGGCTCCAGCCTTCCCCCACCCCATCCCCGCCCACGCCCTTAGACAAATCGAGCGCGCCCGTCAAGGACCTTCTCAGGGATACGGTGCCCCTACTCGTCCCTCACGCCCTTCTAATTCCTATGGACTTCCTCAATAAAGTATTCTAGTGCTCAAAAGATAACTGGAATATTTTATGTTATATCAATTAAAAGAAGTTAATGTATTGTACAGTGTTGTTACATGTAACGAATTGTTTTGAATAAAATAACTGACCAAAGGAAACATGTCTTTTTACACAAATACTGCTATTCATCCTATTATATAGTATATTTATTTACTTGTTGCTATCTATAAATCTATGTCTATTTATCTATCTATAAATATCACATCCACTTCCTTATTTCTATATCGATTTGCGGACACATCTCATGTTCAATAATTTATGCCTTTCCTCATCTTTGACTATATATATTTTTATAATTAAGTAATAAAGTTTTTAGGTTGGTATTGTTCCTTTTTTTACTTTCATCATCATCTTTTGTATCATCAGTTTCATCATATTTACCTTTAAGATTAGTATTGATTCCATATTCGTTTCATAATCCACTGTGTATTTACATATACGTTATATTTATTTTTATCATGATTAGTATTGATATCATCACGATTACCATTAAGCATGCTTTATTATGCTATTATTACTATTGTTATTGTCAATATCATTATCACAATAATTATCATTATCATCTTCCTTATTATCATTATCATTGTTATCCTTTCTACCATTGCTGTCCATGTTATTACTATCATTATCATCATAAGTATCATCATTACTTATCATTATCATAAACCTCATCATTATCTGTATCATTACACTCATTCCTATTTTCAATACTATCATCATCATTATCATTCTCTTTTGTCTTCTTTATCGTATTTTTATCATTATGCTGACGCTTATTGTTATCATTATCATTATCACTGCAACTGTTATGATTATTTTCATTATCATTATATAAGTATTATTGTTATCATTACTATCATTATTTTCATTATCAGTATTATCAGTGTTATAGTTGGAACATTGTTATCAAATCATTAGTAATATTTTTCATTATTATCATCATTATTAATATCATAATCATTATCATTACTATCGACAATGTTACGATTATTATCATCATCTTTTTTATCGTTACTATCATCATTGATATCATTAACATCATTATCATCACCATCACCATTAACTTAATCAGTATTGTTATTATTTTCATTATCATCTTCATCATTGTCATTAGTGTTAATGTCATCATTGTCATTATTATTATAATCGTAATCATTATCATTATTTTTATATCATCATTATTATCATTACTCTTGTTATGGTTATCATCATTATTTTTTCTCATTATAATTATCACTACTATCATCATGATAATTGCTATCATAATGATTGTTATTATCTTTGCGATCATCATGATCATTATTATTGTTATTATCATAATCATTACTACTACTACGAGTATCATCATTATCATAATTGTTATCATTAACTTTACTGCCCATTTATCATTATTAGTCCTTTCATATTCATTATCATAATTATCACTGCTATTTTTTTTTATTGTTATGATTTCGTATTCTTTATTATTATTATATATTATCATCATGAGTAGCAGGGATGTTAGTATTGGCGTTACTATTATTTTCATTTGCTTTAACTTTTAGTGTTATTCTTGTTACCCGTATTATTGTTATTATATTCGTTACTTCTATTTATATCACTATGATCATTATCCTCACGATGAAATGAAACATAACAAAGTAAAGACAAACTGGAAGGAAGAAAAAATTAAGACAAAGAGGCATATAGAGAAATAGATAGAAAAGGTTATAGATATAATATCAACGAGGTTATAGATATAATATCAACGATTGGTTTTCTAAAATGCAAAACGGATGTCAACAATGGAGATGAATGTTTTATTCTATCATCAGTTTTGCGACACAAGTAAACGAAGTTAAGATTATAATTGTGCAATGGTATGAGCTCTAAGTGGAATGCATTTACTTTTTCTTTTGTTTGTATCTATTTCCAAAACTAAATTAGTTGATCTAACATGAATTATTGGTATATCATAGTGAACACAGTGAGCTATATTGCATAAGGCACTAACATTTATTACTGCACAGGTAGGTGATAATGCTGATGACCACTTGACCCTGACACTTCCACTCAGTATATAAAGCTTGGTTCGAAAGACCGGCATCATTCACCTCCTGAGCCATTCGACTCGCCACACCCTCCGCCGTCATGAAGATCGTAAGTCTTCAATATATTTGATCGGAGACCACATGGAACTTTCTCAAGATATATTAACATCTGAATTACGACGTAGGATCGGAATATGAGACAATTTCATCAGCACAAAATCTTATTTCTATTTTTCAGTTTGTATTCGCCGCAGTGGTATCAGTCTGCTTGGCTGACAGGCTGCCCAGTCATTTTGGTTATGCTTCTCCACAACCTTCTTCAGCCTTCAGTCACAGGTCACGACCTGTATCTCGCCCATCCTTTTCCGCCCCAAGACCTGCTCCTCAGCCAACCTACTCCGCCCCGAGATCTGCTCCCGGCCCAGTAGTGCCCATCCTTGTGGACGATCGCGTTCACCCCGACGCTGGCGCTTACAGCTTCAATGTTGAGACCGGCGACGGCATCTCACGACAGGAAAGTGGATCGCCTGTTCCCGCCAAGGAGGGCCCCGTTACAGCCATGTCTGGCTCCTACTCGTAAGTGTCACTTCTTACAATCTTAACCTTCTTTTGATGAATCAGCAGAACTGATATATATGCCTTATTCGTTATGAACCAATATATACAGTATGATAACTTAATTATCTCTTCCAGCTTCATCCTTCCCGACGGACAATTATTTGAGCTCCGATTCGTAGCTGACGAGGACGGCTTCCAGCCTCAGTCAGCCTTCCTGCCCGTGGCTCCAGCCTTCCCCCACCCCATCCCCGCCCACGCCCTCAGACAGATCGAGCGTGCCCGTCAAGGACCTTTTCAGGGATACACTACCCCTACTCGTCCCTCACGTCCTTCTAATTCCTATGGATTTCCTCAGTAAAATATTCTTGTGCCTTAAAGGCTACTGGAATAGTTTCTATTAAGCGACATCTACATCTTTAAAATCATTACCCACGTTTCCTTATGATTAACAATTTGGTTTCAATCGAAAATGTGATTGTCATTTCATCTTCTTCAATAACATCAATATCTCGGTCATCGTAAATAGTATCATCATTAATGTCTATATCATGATCCTCATTATTGTCATCCTTATTATTAATGTTATTTTCATTATCATAATCTTAATTATGATCATCATTATTATTATCATCAAAACGTTATCCTACAAGTGCGATTTTTTTGTTTAATTTTCAGTAATTTTTTGTTGTTGTTCTTGTTATAGCTATTATTACGGTTGTTATTTCTTTGTTTCTTGTTTCTTGCCATCATCATTACAATGAAATAAAGTTAAACAAATAAACATCGAAAAAGAAAGAGAAAAAAATAGAAGAAAATTGATAGAGATATACATTAAGAAACAAATAATTAATGGGGATGTCGGAGGGAAAAAAAGTTGAGAGCCTTCGAAAGGATAAATTTTCTGAAATGCTAATCTTATGTCAAAAATTCTTACTGAAGGAAAAGAGGTATCATGGCCTAAGATTGACATTTTTATTGCACTTTAAGCTTGATATATGAACACAGCCATATACATTATTATTTTAGTAATACAACTTTAGTAATACTTTTTCATCTGTCATGAATGATGGTAAGAGTCCGGTAACGTAACAGAAAAAATAAAAAAGCAATATTCAGCAAACTATTAATAAACACACACACAGGTACATTGTGTACGGCATTCACATTTCCTTGTGTGGGTGGTAATGATGATGCCACCTTGACACTGACACTTCCCCTCAGCATATATAGCTTGGCTAGACCGGCATCATTCCCCTCCAGTAGCCCAATAGTACCTATCCTTGTGGACGATCGCTTTCACCCCGACGCTGGCGCTTACAGCTTCAACGT
>NW_028234418.1:23875486-23877986 GCF_977035675.1 Penaeus japonicus
TAAGAGCCAGACATGGCTGTGACGGGACCCTCCTTGGCGGGAATAGGCGATCCACTTTCCTGTCGTGAGATGCCGTCGCCGGTCTCAACATTGAAGCTGTAAGCGCCAGCGTCGGGGTGAACGCGATCGTCCACAAGGATGGGCACTACTGGGCCGGGAGCAGATCTCGGGGCGGAAAAGGATGGGCGAGATGCAGTTTGCGACTTATGACTGAAGATGGAAGGAGGGTGTGGAGAGGCATAACCGAAGTGGATGGGTAATCTGTCTGCTAAGCAGAATGATACAATGGCGGCGAATACAAGCTGAAAAAGGTAAAACAATTGTTATAGTGTTTTAGTTGACCATTGATCTTATGCTTCTTTTCTAAAATATTCATTTTTTTCTTAATATTTGAAGTGAACATTCTATAAGATCTAGGATTAGTTAAATCACAGACTCACAATCTTCATGACAACGGAGGATGTGGTGAGGAGAATGGCTCAGGAGGTGAGTGATCCCGGTCTTTCAAACCTGGCTTTATATACCAAGTGCTTCGGTCAAGATCGCATCATCACTGCCGCCCACGTAAGGAATTATCTCGTGCAATATACAATTTTCTGTGAGTGCCTATATGTGCATCCGTCTGTTTGAGTACTACATTTGTAAGAAATAATGACTACAGGTATCATATAGGTTTTCCTCTCTATCTTACCGTCGTGTTGTTAGTACAAGCCCTAATGACTATTAGACTTTTAACATGGGAAAATTTACAGTGTTAGAATAAATGTTATGTTTCACCACTTCAAAGTCCATTTTGAATTTCTATAAATTTCATTTGTGAATACTGTTGTGCAGTCACTATGTCATCATTATTTAAATGATTTTTTTATTCATTCTTTTGCATAAATCATTTGGCAGAAAAAAAACACGTAATCTCTGATATAAAAATTACATTTCAGAATATATATTTCATCGTATCCGAACGAACTGTATTTAATTTCTCTCTCTCTCTCTCTCTCTCTCTTTGTATATGTGTGTGTGCCTCTCTCCCTATCGCTCTTTCTCGCTCATTCTCTCTCTCTCTCTCTCTCTCTCTCTCTCTCTCTCTCTCTCTCTCTCTCTCTCTCTCTCTCTCTCTCTCTCTCTCTCTCTCTCTCTCTCTCTCTTGCTGGCTCATTCTCTCTCTCTTTCTGTATGTCTCTCTCTCTCTCGCTGGCTCCTCTCTCTTTCTCTTTTTTTTGCCACTTCTGTGTATGTGTGTGCCTCTCTCTCATTCTCTCTCTCTCTCACTGCTTCTCTCTCTCTCTCTGATATTAATAACAAATGCAACAACGCTAATGATGATAACGATAACGATAGTGAATCTAATGGTGCTAGTGGTAATGATAACAATAACAATATTAATAACGAAGGAAATAACAATTTCAATGACACCAATGATAACAGCAGCAAAACAACTTCAGCAATGATGACGAAAATAATGATAATGATCATAATAAAACTGATGGCAATATAATAGGCATAATGGCACAAAACTTCTCCGGTATAGATAAAAAATATTACTTATGTTTACTTAGATATTAGTCTTTTAAGTGCCTGGTAATGTTATCAAACAAAAATATGACAGAAAAGATGATTATGATAACAATAGTCATGATGATAAAAAAAATTGTAAGATTATTAACATGGATAATCATAATCCTAATAACAATAACGGTGATAATGATGATTCTAATGATAATGACCATAATCATAATGATGCTACCCATGATGATAGATTAAAATGATAATAGTAATAATGATACTACTACTAATAATAGTAATAACAATAATGATGATAACGATAACAATAATGACAATGATAGTGATAATAAATACAATAGTGGCAATAATAATAATGATAAGAGTCGTAGTAGTAATAATGATAATAAAGATAATAGCAATGGCTATAATTATTATAATGATAGTAGTAATAGTGATAAAGAATAACAATATTTACGATAACTATAAGAACAATAATAACAGGAGTAACTAAAATGATAATAACAATGATAATGATTATAATGATTATAATGGTAATAACAGTTATAATGAAAATAATATTAATAACGATGACAACAATGATAATGATAAGCTCCAGATTAATATTGTTTTCCATATATTCAAGTATCATTTTTATTTCATACATCATGTGACGGCACTTCTAATTTGTGATAGACTGGATTAGTAACTTCTAACGAGAGAAATGATAACCCAGTAAACTCTAAATGAGAATGATTATATATCAAATGAAAGTCAGAACATCTAGATCCGCTATATACCACGTGAAAGCATCAGCAATGCCATGCATGGGTGGCTATGATGGTGCCATATTGACCGTGACAATTCCACGTGGTATATAAGGCAATGTATGAGAGGTTAACATCAGTGACTTGCCAAGTCCTCCGAGCACCCTCTACCTCCGCCGGCATGAAGCTTGTAAGTCTCCAATATATTTTAGCGGATATATTTTATCTACACA
>NW_028234418.1:23892986-23895486 GCF_977035675.1 Penaeus japonicus
AGTGTGGTGAGGTGGGGGGGGAAAGGATTGGTGAGGGTTTGAAATTATGGGAGGGGGGATGGGGAAGTTGAGGTGTGTTGGAGAGGTTTTTTTTGTTTTTTTTTTTTTTTTTTATGTGAGGATGTGTGTGTGTGTGTGTGTGTGTGTGTGTGTGTTGTGAGTGTTAGTGTTTGTGTGGTGGTATGTGTGTGTTGTTGTTTTGTGTGTTGTGTATGTGTATTTTTGTTTTTTGTGGTGGGGGTGATGTGTGGGGAGATGTATTGGTGGTGAGGTGTGTATGTTTGGGATAGTGGTGTTTGTTGTTTGTGTGTGTTGTGTGTGTGTGTTTTGTGTTGTTGTGTTGGGGGGGGGGGGTGGGGGTGGGGGGGGGGGGGGGGGGGATGTTTTTTCGTTTGATAGTGATTATTAGTTAAAATGTTTATTTGTAGTATAGTGGTATTTGATGGTTAGTGTTGTGTAAGTGATTAGGATGGATGATGTATGAAGGATAATTGTTTTAAATTGATAGTGGTGGGGGGGAAGGAGTATTAATTTTGTGTATTGAGAAGAATAGTGGAGTTTTTTTTGGGGGTCAATGGGAAGAAAAGATGTATGTGGTGATTTATGTAGTGAGTAATTGTAAGTATTTGGGGTTAAAAATGTTTTGGTTTGGAGGTATCTGGGGTAGGTTTTATTTTTAATATGTTGATATATTATTTTTTTTTGTGTAGATTTGATGATTGTTTTTTGGATGGTAGTTATATGTGTGAGTTTAGTATATGGTATTTTTTATTATTGGGTTGTATATATATTTTGTAAATATTTAATAGTAGTTGGAGTGGTTTTATTTTGGATTTTTTAGGGGTTTGATGTGGTATAGTTATTGTAGTTTGGGGGTTGTGAAGTAGATATGGTGTATTAGGTGTTTTGTGGTGTGTGTGTGTGTATGTGTGTGTGTGTAGTGTGTGTATGGTGTTAATATGTGTGTGGTGTGTTTTGGGTATGTGTGAGTGTGGTGTTGTGTGTGTGGTGGTGTTGTGTGTTGTTTGTGTATGTGTGTGGGTATGTTGTGTGTGTGAAGAGTGTTTGTGTTTGGTTTTGTTATTCTGTATGTGTGTGTGTTTTGTGTGTTTTTTGTGATGTGTGTTTTATGGTTAGTGTGTTTTTTTTTGTGTTTGGTTGTTGATGTGTGTATTTGTGTGTGTTTGTGGGGTGGTGTAAGTGTGGTGTATGAGTTTATCTGTTGTATTTGTGTTAGTTTTTTGTTTGTGAGTGTGGGTATGAGTATTAGTGTGTGTATTGGTTATTTTTAGTGTTTATTAGTGTGGAGTGTGTGTGTTTGTTTGTGGATGGTGAGTATTTTTGTGTTTATGTATGTTTGTGTGTTTTTGTGTTTTTGTGGTGGAGGGTGGTTTTGTTTTTGAGTTTTTGTGTTTGATTGTGTGTGTTTTTATTTTTATTTTTTATGTGAGTGTGTGTTGGTTTGTTTTTTTGTTAGTCTTTTGTTTGTTTGTTATTTATTTGTTATAGTTTTTATTGAGTGTTTTATAAATATATTGAATAACTATATCTATAAAAAATTTTTGATAGTTTTATTTTTTATTTTGTTTGTGATTTATTGTTAGTTATTTGTGTATGTTGTGTTTTGTGTTTGTGATGTTGGATTATTTTTATAGAGTTTGTTAGGTGATTTGAGTATAGATAGAGATAGTTAGAGATATATATGGGAGAGACGAGAAGATATAGTGAGAAGAGATATAGAGCGAAGAGAGTATAATATTTTTGTGTATGATTTTTAGTTTGTGTTGTTTGTGTTTGTGTTTTATTATTGTGTTTTAGTGTTGTGATGTGAGTTTTTGTTAAATATTATATAATAAGAATATTTAGATAATATATAAATATATAATGATGTATAAATAGTATGTAATATATATAATTATATATATAGATTTTATATATATAGAGATATATATACATACATATTTATACATAGGTTATATATATATATATATTATAAAAAATATATATATTTAGATATTGATATATATCATACATATATACTTTATATTATAAACAGACAGATTTTTACAATGTATATAACTATATTTATATATATTGTTATCTGTCTATATATAGAGATAATTATTATATATATATAGAATATAAATATATACATAAAAAAATTTATAATTATGGTTGCATATATAGATATATATAAATATATATTTATATTTTTATATAAATATAGATACATATGGAAAAATATGTTGGAGATAAGTTTTATATATATATATATATATATAGATTTGAGAATATTATATACATTTTGTGTGTGTGGTGGAGAGGGGGGGGTTGTTGTGAGTGTGTTTTATATATAGATTATTATATTTAGAAATATTTAAGATAATACTGAAAGTTTTTTAGGTGTGTGAGCTGAGAGATAGATTGAGATATATATAGATATAGATACACATATGTATATTAAATATATATATAAGATAGATATATTTATATAGATATA